>NC_036862.1:7089937-7093512 GCF_002910315.2 Salvelinus sp. IW2-2015 | reverse complement strand
AGGATGCTGGGCTGGGGTTAGTTTGTGGGTGTGAGGGGTGGATGGATGGCAGGGGGCTGGGTTAGTTTGTGGGGTGTGAGGGGGTAGATGGATGGATGGATGAAGGGGCTGGGGTTAGTTTGTGGGGTGTGGAGGAGGATGGATGGGTGACAGGGGGCTGGGCTGGGTTAGTTTGTGGGGTATGAGGGGGATGGATGGATGACAGGGGGCTGGCTGGGTTAGTTTGAGAGGTGTGGATGATGACAGGGGGCTGGGCTGGGGTTAGTTTGAGAGGTGTGGATGGATGACAGGGGGCTGGGCTGGGGTTAGTTTGTGGGGTGTGGGGGGGTGGATGGATGGATGACAGGGGGCTGGGCTGGGGTTGTTTGTGGGTGTGAGGGGGTGGATGGTGACAGGGGCTGGGCTGGGGTTAGTTTGTGGGTGTGAGGGGGGTGGATGGATGACAGGGGGCTGGGCTGGGTTAGTTTGTGGGGGTGTGAGGGGGGTGGATGGATGACAGGGGGCTGGGCTGGGGTTAGTTTGTGGGGTGTGAGGGGGGGTGGATGGATGACAGGGGCTGATGTCGGGTTTAGTTTGTGGGGTGGTGAGGGGGATGGATGGATGACAGGGGCTGATGTCGGGTTTAGGAAGCTGAGGTTGCTGATTAATGCCTCTTTGTGCTGTGATGTGCTATTACTAGTACTAATGAGAACTAAGAAGCCAAAGGGTGTGTGTTTGGAGGGCATAAGGGTGTGTGTGTGTGTGTGTGTGATACATCCACATGTGTGTGTCCAGCTCAGCACCCAGCACAAGGAGGAGATTAATTATTGTGGCTTAGAGATAATTAATTTTGTGCTTACACTGGTGGGCTGTGGATTACATCCTCTCCTCCCTGGGGCAAAGCAGGGGTGGGGCCGGGGTTTGGGAAACAGAGGGAAGGAGGGACGGAGGAGAGGAGAGGAGAGATTCTCAGAAGTCTTATTTCAGAGGAGGTCTTTCTTCTATTCTCTCTCCTCTCTCTCTCCCTCTCTGTTCTCTGTTTCTTTCTCTTACCCTCTGTATTCTCTCTGTGACTGTCTCTGTTATGTGTTCTTCAGACTGGCTTTGTTGTGTGTGGTTCTGTGTGTTGTGTGGTGTGTTCTCAGCGTCTGTGTGGGTTGACAGTGTGTCCAGGGGCACCCTCTTCAAACATACGTCGCAAGAGAAGTTCTCTCCTTCTCCTCCTTTTCTTCGTCTCGCTCTCCCTAGCTCTGACCTGGGGTTCTGTCTCCAGCAAGATTATGGAGTAGTTATTGGAGAGAATTGTGCATAACGCCTTCTCATCTCTCTGGTCTCTCTTCTCTCTCTCTTCTCCTCCTCTGTCTCTCTCTCTCCTCTATCTCTTCTCTTCTCTCTTCTCTCTCTCTCTCTCTCTCTCTCTCTTGTCTCTCTCTCTGCTCTCTCTCTCTCTCTCTCTCTCTCTCTCCTGACTTCTCTCTCTCTGTCTCGTCTCTCTGTCCTCTCTCTCTGTCTCTCTCTCTGTCTCTCTCTCTGTCTGCTCGTCGTGTCTCTCATCGTCTCTGTTTTTCTCTTGTCTCTGTCTCTCTTCTCTGTCCCTTGTCTGCTGTCTGTCTCTCTCAGTCTCTCATCTCTCTGTTCTGTCCTCTGTGTCTCTGTTAGTTTTGTGAGCCTCTTAAAATTACAAGCTGAGACCCAGCAAAGCTGCTCAAAAGCCTGCTAAACTGTAAAACTTCCTAACCTTCTCTTTCCATGACAGATTGACCAGGTCAATTCAGGGAAAGACATGATCACTTTATTGATGTCACTTGTTAAATCCACTTCAATAAAGTGTGAGGAAGGGGAAGGAGACGGGCTAAAACAATATTTTTAAGCTCTTGAGACAACTGAGACATGGATTGTGTAATGTGTGCCTTTCAGAGGGTGATGGGCAATACAAATATTTAAGTACCTTTGAACGGGATATGGTAGTAGGTGCCACGGCGCACCGGTTTAAGTGTGTCAAGAACTGAACTACCTGCTGGGTTTTTCACTCTCACAGTTTCCCATGTGGTATCAAGAAGGTCCACCAGCAGTGTGGTGGTTTCCTGGCTACCCCCGCACAAGCCCAATGGAATCATCCGCAAGTACACCATCTACTGCTCTAGCCCCGGATCAGGCCAACCGGTGAGTTGGGAGAGGGGTTGAATGGGGGTTTTGTCCATCATTGGGTTTTGTCCATCTTACTCACTTGGAGGGTCTCTTGACACAAATTATAATACACTCTCCTCTGAATGTGTTTGTGTTTGTTTGTCTACAAGTATTTTCGTGTCTATCCGTGTGTGTGTGTGCGTGTGTGTGTGCATGTGGTCTGATGCTGCAGTATCAGCAGGATGAGTGTGAAATAAGCTGTCCTCATACCGCAGTGTGTGTGCGTGTAACTTCACCCTTCTGCTTCATTTGCATATCTGCGTCTCATCACGTTGGCAGCACAACCTCATCTGTTCATCAACGAGTGCAGGAAACAAGCTGACAGCAAAGACGCACACGCACACTCACACGCACACTCTCTCTCTCTCTCTTTTACAGCTATACAGCAAGTTCTGAAATGCATGCATAAAACACCTCTTCCAGCAAATTCACACAGACACACACACACACACACACATAACCGAACACACACAGATATTATGTGTACCTTTACACCAAATGAATGTACCCCATTCCAGACATACACATGCTCACTCTACTCCTCTTCTCTCCCTCTCTCTCTCTCTCCTGGCCCCCACGCAGAGTGAGGGATGATTACTATGTAAATGAGTGCGACTGGAGAGAGGGATGAGGGGAGGGTGGGTCAGACACGCCGCGCGGGGAGTACTTTTGTTCCTCTTTTCATTATCTCCCTCTATCGCTCCCCGGATTAGCGCTATCTCCACGCCGGAGGAATATTTTAATATCCGTTACACACTCTGACACTCCTCCCCTCCCCTCCCACCATCCATCCATCCTCTAGGAAGATAAGGAAAGAGAGGTACGAGAGAGCACACTAGAAGGAGAGGGAAGGGAGGCAGGGGAGACAGGGAGTGGGGAGGGAGAAAGAGGGGGAACAGAGGGAAGAGAAGAAAGCTGTGATGAACCCAGCCACCCCAGTAGATCCCTACAGGCCTGCGTTCAGTTGAGAAACAGTGGAAAAACAACATGAACACGTGAATAAATGTGCCCAGAATAAACCTTTCTGCACAACAACAGTTTGATAGTGATACTGTATGAGTATGGAGATATGCTCTTCTTTCTCTCGCTCTCTAGTCTGAGTAGAGATGAGCAGCACAGTGACAGGCTGAGCTGCTGGAGGGCCACAGACTCACTTGATGGGAGGGGAAGGCGGTGCTCTTCCTGGGTGCTGGGGCACCTGGGGGGTGTTTGATGGGCGTGGTGAATGGGTGTGGGTGTGTGTATGTATTGACAGTGATGAGGATGTGTCTAGACAGCAGACACACGGCTGGCTTAAACACACCGCAATTACACAGAGCCCTGGCATCCATCCCCAGGTCATATCTGCCACAGTGTGTGTGTGTGTAATGCATGTTTGTGTGTATCAGCCGCTGTGTGTGTGTGTGTGT
>NC_036862.1:7041885-7089207 GCF_002910315.2 Salvelinus sp. IW2-2015 | reverse complement strand
AAAACAGATTCTAGATCAGCGCCGGAGTGGACAGTGTGATGTTTTCTCCCCCAGGCCCCCAGTGAGTACGAGGCCAACCCCGAGCTGCTGTTCTACCGGGTCACCCACCTGAACCGGGGACAGCAATACCTCATCTGGGCCGCCGCCGTCACCACCGCCGGACGGGGGAACATCAGCGACAAGGTCACTGTGGAGCCTGCTGGGAAGGGTGAGCCCTCCACAGGGGGACGGGGGAAGGGGGCACGGGGAAGGCTTTAAGGGGTTACAGGGTTGGTTAACCTCTGGCTTTTAGAATCCCCTCTGTCAATCCCTCCATCACAGATTTGTCCCTGCCCCTCTTCCCTTTCTTTTCTCTCTCTCTCTTTTTCATGATTTCTCTCGCTCCTCGATTACTTTTTTTCTCTCCCTCTCCTCTCTCTATTTATCTCTCCCCCTCCCCTTTCTCGCTCTCTCCCTCTCTTCTCTATCTCTCTCTCCCACTTTTTCCTCTCTCCTCTTTCTATAACTCCTGTCCATCCTCTCCTGATTTGATAGAGAGCAGGTTGTTTGACAGAGGCCGGTGTTCTTAATGAGGATACGAAGACCTACAGGGCACTGGTCAGATGAGCTGGCCTGCCCTGGATGGGGGAGGAGGGGAGGGAGGGAGGGACGGGGAGAGATGACGGGGGCGGACCTGGTTAATACACAGAGCAGTAGAGAGTCAGACTGGGCTGTGCAAATGAAGAGGGCAGTATAATCAATGGCCTTTGGATTGAAGAGAGGGAGAGCGAATGAGTAAGAGAGTGCACTCTCGGTACGTACACGCTCCTTTTCTCTCCCTTCCTGTGACAGAGCCAGTCTCTTTCTCGTGTGTGACGGTGTCTCTCTGTGCCAGCTGATAAGCAGCAGTAGTAAAAGGCTGTATGCTCCAGGCTGGCCCACTCAATACTGCATTCAGCCACAGCACAAGGGCACTAGCATTAAGACGTCAAGAGTGCAGAATACAGTGAGAGAGAGAGAGACGTGTGCGTACATGAGACATGCAAACACCAAAAGGTTCCATGTGAATGAAAACAGGCCCTTGCTGAAGGAACCGTCAGTCATATTCATTCATTTAGATATGTTCCCTCTTTTATGTCGTCCTTCCTTTGTCACTGAAATGTGTGAGATCCTGTTCCCTCAAACTGTACAGTGTACGCCTTGTTTGATTCAATGAAAATACAGGAAATGGAAAAAAGTTCATGAAGAATTAGCATATTAGTAAAATTTGAAAAACAGACCTATTACCTCTCAAAGCAACTCTTTGTCAACKTGTGTCACTCCCTCCCTCAGCCCCAGCTAAGATCCTATCGTTCGGAGGTACAGTGACCACTCCCTGGATGAAGGAGGTGAGGCTACCCTGCAGCTCCGTGGGCGAACCCACCCCCACCATCAAATGGACCAAAGACAGGTGAGGCCCTAACCTCCTCAGCCCCTCCTCTCTGTCAGTCTACCCCGACACACTACCACCGTAACTACCTCCCTCCATCTCTGGATCCCCAACTCCACCATCCACTGGACCAGTGTTTACGTCAGCGTTCCCTCGCTCTCTCTCTCTACCTCTCTCTTTCTCGCTCTCTCTCTCTTTCTCTCCCTCCCTCCCTCTATCTCAGTGAGGACACGGCCATCCCGGTGACTCTGGACGGTCAGAGGCTCATCATGGCCAATGGCACACTGGTCTTGCGCTCGGTGAAAGCTGAGGATTCTGGGTACTACACGTGCACGGCCACCAACACGCTGGGCTTTGACACCATCATTGTCAACCTGCTGGTGCAAGGTGAGCCCCAGCGCACTGGAATCACCCTCTTTTTTATTGGTCGACCAGTTGTGATGTAGTACTCTGACCATGTGTGTCTGTCCCCCCGTAGTTCCTCCAGACCAGCCCCGTCTGACTGTCTCCACCACCTCCTCCACCTCTATCACCCTGGCCTGGATCCCCGGGGACAACGGAGGATCCGCCATCAGAGGTATTTACCAGTCTTGCTCTGAGGGAGCATGTGTTTACATTTGCTTTCTTTTTTGATATGTTTTATGTAGCTCACTCCTCTCTCCAGCGATTCGCCCAAAGCCTCTGTGCACTTCTCTTTCTTTCCATCCCTATATCTATCATTCAGTCCCACGTGCCCCGTCCTTCTCCTCTCTCTCTCATTTAGTCTTTCCATTCATCCTCTGTCTCTCTCTCTCTCTGCTTGCCCTCTGTCCATCTCTCCGTTCTGTCTCTTTGTTAGTTTGCATACCGTGCTATCTGTTTATTGACTGGTGGTCCACTGTTTTGGTTCCTAGTTAAGGAGCTGTCTCGTTGATTATCTGACTACCGTGATGTGTGTGTGTGTGTGTGTGTGTTCAGTGTGCGTATTAGTTCAGTGGGCTCTATTTTAACAAACCTAACTGTTGACACTAGCGTTTTAGGTCCAGGGGAGTCAGTAATACTTTTGTAATTTTCACAGACGTTATTATGAGCGCAATAGCTGGCGGTGGAGTGAAAGGGCTGGGTTTGGATGAATGAGCAAGGTGTAGGCGTGCCAAGGGCTTGTCCACTCAGTGGCAATAATAGTGTGTGCGTTTGTCTCATGTTCTGTAGGTTACTGATGGTCTTTTGCATTGCCATCCAACTCCAAATCGTCTGGGGTCGCCGGATTCTATCATCCTAGTCCATTGTCGATTGATACTACAGTTTATTAAATAGCATAGGCCACAGTAACGAGTGATAGAGCAACAGTTGCCCATCTCGGCGCAAGCAAGCTTTGTTCGCTTGCGTACCGTGCTATCTGTTTATTGACGTGCTGTCCACTCTGTTTTGGTTCCCGGTTAGGGGAGCTGTCTCATTGACTATCTGACTACCATGCGGTGTGTGTGTGTGTGTTCACTTTTTCGTGCAATTTGCAGTGTGCATATTTGTTCAGTGGGCTCTGGTAAATTACCAATCCTAGCGCTTAGGTTTGAAAATAGAATGGCGGATTGAACAGGTCGAAATTGCAAACGAGCGTGTGCGTTTTGACAATTGCATTGGCTTAACAGCAGCCATAAAAAAGAGCCCAGTATACACACCTTTTCAACAGGCAGTCTTTGATTCACTTTGCCTGTGTTTTGTATTAGTGTATCTCTCTCTCTGTAAGTGTGTCTGTCCCTCCGGATGTCTGTCTGTATGTCCCGTGTCTGGTGTGTCGCTGTCCGTAAGGTGGTCCGTGGGACTGACAGTAGCTACCATGTTCATAGGAGCCTACGACTACTCCTGGCACCCTGTGCCATGTGATCCACTGATGACAGTGTAGACATAGACTCCTCACTTCCCCGGGCGCTGAAGACGTGGATGTCGATTACGGCAGCCCCCCGCACCTCCGCACCTCTCTGATTCAGAGGGGTGGGGTTAAATGTGGAAGACACATTTCAGTTGAATGCATTGGGGGTGGTATGGAGAGGGAGACTGGTTGGCTTTATCCACTGTTTGTCTGGGAAAGTAGTAATACCTCTAAAAGCACACTTAAAAAGCCAGTAGGCTTTCTACACAGGTCAATCCATCTGGCATGCCACCCTTTGTTGTGCCATCTGCCAGAGAGAGAGAAAGACAGACAGACAGAGATGGAGGGAGAGAGAGAGAGCGAGAGCACAAGAGAAGGGAACAGAGCTAAGAGAGAGTTATAAACAGACTATAAATCCAAGGCAGCTGATTATGACTGCAGATGCCGTATTGTGTTCTCATTTGCATATATGCCCGGTCAGCGCCCTCCCAAACCCAGCTGGGGGCTTCTGGGAAAGTAATGGCGGCATAGAACAGTCATGATGGCAGCCTTCTCCATCTGGATCTTTGGTAGTGGAGGAGATGTATGATGCACCATCCCCCTCTGGTGTTTTCCAGCGGTACTGTCACAATGAAATATGAACCAGCTGAATGAGCAAAAATATATGGGTATCTGGTGCATTTAAATGTTAAATTATTTACATGTAATGTATTTTTTTCTCATTTTCTCTATTTGTATCATGCACTGCAGTACAACAGAAGGTAGAAAAATATGCTCTTATCATGGTGTGTGTGTGTGTGTGTGTGTGTGTGTGTGTGTGTGTGTGTGTGTGTGTGTGTGTGTGTGTGTGTGTGTGTGTGTTGTGTTTCCGTGCCAGTTTCGTGCTGCAGTATCGGTGGACACATGGAGGGGTGGAGGGATGTGTTCATCAGTTCCAGTGAGAGGTCTTTCAAGCTGGACAACCTACGCTGTGGCACCTTGTACAAGGTCAAACTGGCCGCCAAGAGGCGTGGAGCGCGGGACGCATCAGTGAAATCATCGAGGCTAAGACCCACGGACGAGGTGAGGGGTTAGGGGGAGAGGAATGGATCGGGGGATACAGGGACATGGGAGGGTTAGTCGACAGGAGAGGCGAGGAGGGGAGGGGAGGAGCTAAAGTAGATGGTTATAGCTGTGAGGCGGGTAATGGTTATGGCTGTGAGAGGGGCTAATGGTTATGGTTTGTGAGAGGGGTAATGGTTATGGCTGTGGAGAGGGTAATGGTTATGGCTGTGAGAGGGGTAATGGTTATGGCTGTGAGAGGGGTAATGGTTATGGCTGTGAGAGGGGTAATGGTTATGGCTGTGCGAGGGGGTAATGGTTATGGCTGTTGAGAGGGGTAATGGTTAGGCTGTGAGGGGGTAATGGTATGGCTGTGAGAGGGGTAACGGTTATGGTGTTGAGAGGGTTTATGGCTGTGGAGGGGTAAACGTTTAATGGCTGTGAGAGGGTTTCTGGCTGTGAGAGGGGTAATGGTTATGGCTGTGAGAGGGGTAACGTTTATGGCTGTGAGAGGGGTAATGAGGTAGACAGGTAGATTCATAGAATTCAATCCCACTTACCATATCACAATATTTGAAGACATTGTTAAAAACGGTTAAGTGAGAACCAACACCTTCCTGCCCCTCTTCCAGAGCCCCAGTTCAATAAGGAACAGCCGGTGTTCACCCACGTCAACTCTACCCACGCCCGGCTCAACCTGCAGGGCTGGGCGAGCGGTGGCTGCCCCATCACAGCCGTGCTGCTGGAGTTCAGACCTAAGGGCAACTGGGCGTGGCAGAGCGTGCGGACCAACGCCACGGCCGACGTGTTCCTGGCTGAGCTCCGCGAGGCCACCTGGTACGAGCTGAAGATGAAGGCTTGTAACAGCGCCGGCTGCGGGAACCAGAGCTCTCAGTTCGCCACGCTGGACTACGACGGCAGTGAGTACAAGCTGGTTTAATTGCTCTGGCCTGTGTGGTCCAGTGGTTAGTGTCGCGGACTCTGAGTCGGAGAATGCCAAGAGTGTGCAAAGCTGTCATCAAGGCAAAGGGTGGCTACTTTGAAGAATCTCAAATATAAAATACATTTTGATTTGTTTAACACTTTTGGTTACTACATGATTCTGTGTTATTTCACAGTTTTGATGTCTTCACTGTTATTCTACAATGTAGAAAATAGTTTAAAAAAAATTATAATTGTGAGTAGGTGTGTCCAAACTTTTGACTGGTACCGTATTTAAAACCTGATATAATGCCATATAACCTTGCCATATAACCTGATATATTTTCTAAGCAGGTACCATCCCTCCCATCAAGTCAGCGCGGCCGGAGGGCGACGACGTCAAGAAGCTCTTCTCCATCGGCTGCCCCGTCATCCTAGTCACTCTGGTCGTCGCCCTGCTCTTCATCATCCGCAAGAAACGCAAAGAGAAGAGACTGAAGCGACTGAGAGGTGAGGGAGGGAAAGGGCGTGAGGAAGAGAGAGGTGTGGAGAAGAGCTATGAGGTTGAGGAAGGGAGGGAGCGAAAGAGGGGTGAGAAGAAAGCTGGATCTGGGGTGAGAGAACGAAGGAGAGGTGTGGAGAAGAGACTGAGGGGTGAGCGAGAGGGAGGACATTTTGGAGAGAGCGTAAGGAAGATCTGACTTAATTGTGTTCCATATAACTGAAGCCCTACTCTTTTACGTTCCCTCTAGATGCCAAAAGCCTGGCTGAGATGCTGATCAGGTAATATAGCTTATCTCTGCTGTTCCTCGGTTTGCAGTTCATACCCCAAAGGAAACATTCATACAACACACTGAAATTAACATTGTAGAAAAGACTGGTTACCATTCCTCTCGATACAGTAAATGTCTTAAAAGACGGATAGATAAATCCTATTTCTGAAAAAGGGGATTTACGCTCTGTGTGTGTGTGTGTGTGTGTGCCTTGTGTCCCTGGAGCAGTAAGAATAACCGGAGCTTTGACACCCCTGTGAAGGGGCCCCCCCAGGGCCCCCGACTCCACATCGATATCCCCAGAGTCCAGCTGCTCATCGAGGACAAGGAGGGCATCAAACAGATCGGTGTGTGGTGTGTGTGTGTGTGTGTGTGTGTGTGTGTGTGTGTGTGTGTGTGTGTGTGTGTGTGTGTGTTGCTGTGTTTTGATGAGTGCCTACCTGATACGGATGTTATTACTATTTCCGACCTACACTATAATGCAAATTTGAGTTCATGAATGAGTATGAATCATCAGTCGTGAATAATCGTTGCTTCTGTCAATCCCTCTGCTAGGTGAAGACAAAGCCACCATCCCAGTGACGGACACAGAGTTCAGCCAGAACGTGAATCCACAGAGCTTCTGTACGGGCGTGTCTGTGCATCACCCCGCCCTCATCCAGAACACCGGCCCTCTGATTGACATGTCCGACATCAGACCAGGGACCAGTAAGTGGAGAGCCCTAACTGCCCTACATCATAGAGTTCTGTTCTATCTTGTCCATTCCTTTCATCATTGCCTTCAACTTGCTGACTCTTGTGTTCTCCTCCCTTTCTCCCACCTCCTTCCTCCCTCTCCCCCGTCCTTCCTCCCACCTCTCCTCCTTCCTCCCTTCCTCCCACCACTCCTCTCCTCCTCTACCTCTCCTACCTTCCTCCCGCCTCCTCCTCTCTTCCATCTCCTCCCTCCCTCTCGCCCCCGGTAGACCCGGTGTCGAGGAAGAGCGTGAAGTCGGCCCACAGTACGAGGAACCGCTACTCCAGCCAGTGGACCCTGACCAAGTGCCAGTCGTCCACGCCCGCCCGTACTCTCACCTCCGACTGGCGCACCGTGGGCTCCCAGCATGGCATCACCGTCACCGAGAGCGACAGCTACAGCGCCAGCCTCTCACAGGACACGGGTGAGCCTGGCATATCTTGCACACGCACACACACTCATGATATACACACACACTCTCTTGTAACACACACACTCATGATATACACACACACTCATGATATACACACACACTCTCTTGTAACACCACACTCATAAAATAACACACACTCTCTTGTAACACACACACTCATGATATACACACACACTCTCTTGTAACACACCACACTGCATGTATATTACACACACACTCTCTTGTAACACACACACTCATGATATATACACACACACACACACAGTATTGACACATACATACATACATACATACATATGCAAAGGACACAAGTGAGCCACCCAAAACATAGGCTACATACACACACACTGTAGTGCAAGGAGATAGTGTAAGATTGGCGCATTTCATGTACAACACCAACTCTCTTTCTCTCTCTCTCTCTCTCTCTGTCGCTCTCTCGCTCTCGTTCTGTCTCTGTTGCTCTCTCTGTCTCTGTCGCGCTCTCCCGCTCTCGCTCGCCCTTTGTCTCCCTCTCCCTCGCTCTCCCTCTCGCTCGCTCTCTCTGTCGCTCTCTCCCGCTCTCCCTCTCGCCCTCTGTCTCCCTCTCTCTCTCCCTCTCTTTGTCATCAGATAAGGGGCGTAACAGCATGGTGTCCACAGAGAGTGCGTCCTCCACCTATGAGGAGCTGGCGCGGGCCTACGAGCACGCCAAGCTTGAGGAGCACCTGCAGCACGCCAAGTTTGAGATCACCGAGTGCTTCATCTCCGACAGTTCCTCAGACCAGATGACCACGGGCACCAACGACAACGCCGACAGCATGACCTCCATGAGCACGCCGTCCGAGACGGGCCTGTGTCGCTTCACCGCCTCGCCGCCCAAACCGCAGGACTACGACCGCGGCAGACCTACCAACGTGGCCGTGCCCATCCCCCACCGCGCCAACAAGAGCGAGTGGACTGGCAAAAGTGAGTATGAGACCTGCCCTTGATTAGAATGATCCTATAGGTCGGTGTAATGTAAAGGCCTCTAAGCATGGTTCGGGTGAGCAGGGTTGATTGTTGTACTTTAGACACATACTGGGTACTCTGACATAAAACAAATGTGCATGATAAAGATGCTGGTCAAATCCTCTCTTTCATTCCCTCATCCCAGGTGACTACTGTAACCTTCCCCTCTACATGAAGACAGACCCTTTCTTCCGGAAGCAGTCGGAGCTGCGTGACCCGTGCCCGGTGGTGCCGCCCCGCGAGGCCTCCATCTGCAGCCTGGCCCAGCGGGCGTACCACACCCAGGGCCGCCACATGACTCTGGACTCCTCCAAGCAGCAGCAGGCTCTGACTGTGGGCCACGCTGGCCTGACCGGCCTCAGCGGCTCAGGGGGAGCATCAGGGGGTGGTAGTGGTAGTGGTGTAGGAGGGGCGACTGGAGGGCCGTCTGGTGGTTCCAGCACCACCTCTCTGTCTCAGAGGACTCTCACCATGCCCGGTTCCTCCTCTTCCTCTGCTCAGAGCGCTGCTGCTGCCGCTACCGCCTCGGCCAGCGGGGGAGCCACGGGGGGAGACTCCAGAGACTCTCTGCTGGAGAGCAGCTCGTCAGGCCTGGGCAGACTAGAGAGACAGAAGCAGGCGGCTGGCGGAGCCTACTCCAAATCTTATACATTGGTGTAGCTGGAGCAACTGGTGTAGATGTTGGAGCCTTGGGAAGGGTTAGGAGCCACACAGACACACGTACACACAGCTGGCGCCTGCACTGTCAGGCCAAAGGGGCCGCCAGGCAGGGGCCAGATTGGGGTTTTTATAGCACAGGAGTTCGTCTTCTTTCTGCCAGTTTGTGTTTTCTCTGTCTGTCCTTTTCTCTCTCTCTGTCTCTCTCTGTCTCGTTCTCTTCCTCTCTCTCTGTTTCTCTCTGTCTCGTTCTCTTCCTCTCTCTCTGTTTCTCTCTGTCTCGTTCTCTTCCTCTCTCTATCTATTTTTATTTTATTTTACCTTCCCTGGAAATAACTTGCCAAACGCAACATAATTGTAATATTTGTTTGTTCAAACTTTTTTTTCCTCTCTCTCTTTCTCTCTCATTATCTGTTAAGACACATCAGAACTTATGCACAAAATACTTTCCATGTGGACTTCTTGTCTTGAACGGTAAACGGAAGAAAAAAACCAATATATTTAGAGTTTCACATAAATCTGTCTAGGTGTTTTAGGCTGTTTTACGTGTTCCTTTTCACGTCTCTGAACACAGAGTTCAGAGTTCGTACAGCAGCGCATTGCCACGGAAAGTGCTTATGCATAAAGCAACAACCTTGGTGTCTGTCTCTGGCCCTCCAAAGCCATCCTGGTACGGACTCACACAAACAGGTAACAGACTGTGGTTTCAACGACGACGTTGGAGGAGTCTTTGGGTGATTTTTTTTCACGTAATTCATGACACGGTATAGAGTGTTGATGACTCTTTTATAGGACACCAGGAAATGGAGCGGGGGGGGACAACTGGAATCGTCTTCACACGAAAGATGTATCTGAACTTTTTTTTTCCTTTTTTGGAATATATATACTCATGTGCATTAAAAGAGGGTAGAATGGATTCACAGAACCTTCACGAGCCTGCGTGTGTGCGTGTATATGTGTAAATATGTATACATGTGGCTGGCACACACCTGCAGTGGACCTTTCTAATCAATCTGTATGCTGACTCCTTGGCGGAGGCGTGAGTTGAAAACCCCCTGTCCATCTGCTACTGAACAGTGTTTTGGGGACGATGATGTCACACTGTATGACGTCACATGTCGGTCTCTCCCTTCTGGACTTTGGTTGGCCTGTGTGATTGACACTGGCAGCATCGCCTTGGAGACAATGAGTTGATTTGCTGTGCATTAGAGGTGCCACCCCTCCTCTGGGTCCTCTCTCTCGTTCTCTCCGTCCCCCTGAAGCAGGAAGAAGACTCTTTGTTCTCCATTCCTTCATACTACCCCTCGGTCTACCCAAACCCCTGTAACCCTTCCCCACCACCCCACACCCCCATACCCCACCCCATCCATACAGTCTCACTGTGACCTTCTAGCACACTCTGCTAGGCAGACAGACATTTATGACAATAGTTGGGACTGACTGACAAATGGACAACAGAAAGACTGACTGATAAAAGATGAAACGGACAAGAAGATGGATGGATGAACAAGTTTCAGATTGAAACAGAGGAGAATATACAAACGTGATAATGCAGCGAGGAAAGAGTTGTGTAAGTGTTTAGGGAAGGATGAAAGAGATGGCAGGTGAACATGAGTTATTCTTATGAAATGAAGGGGTCTCAAGAATAAATATGTTGTCTAAGGCCCCCCCCCCATCCCACTAAAATGTATTTAAACGTATTGTCGGGTTCTGTTGACGTTTCTGTTTTTATTTATATTATTCATTATACACCCAAAGCACCATGACAAAGAAACGTCCCCAAAAAAATAAATAATTGCTCACAATATTTGCAATGGAACATTTCAAATCAGGGCTCTCACAATATATAAAAAAATATATATACAATATTTGTTGTCAAAGATATGTACATATATATTTATATCTAAATATATAGCAAATATATAACTATTGAATAAAGCAGAGAGATATAAAGTCATCGTAATTAAAAAATATATAAAAAGTGAGACAATCGCTCAACGGAAGAAGCCGTAGGTTAGGAGGAAGATGAAGGAAGAGGAGAAAGTGGGCCGAAGAACGGGAAACGGCTAGCACAACCAAGAAAGATATAGAGAGATGAAATAGAGAGCGAGCTACAGTATCTGAGGTCGAGTTTGGGGATGTGAACATTGCCATGGCCTCATGGGCGTTTGCCCTTGTGCCAGGTACATAGGTAGCTACAGTGCAGGAGCACAACTACACCAAACATGCCATTCAGGATGCAAAGTGTCTAAGTAGTTAATGATGGGTAGTACCTTAGCCAGTGAGGTCCGTTGCGGACTAATGCGGTCGATTAGCATTTTGTAATGGTCAGAATGACTTGTGGTCTGTGAACCCAATGGCAGCCAGTGTGGTTACTGTGTCTAATAACATCCGACCTGTGGTTGATTTGGTTTGGAGTTGCCCCTGTGGTCCACTGTGGTGGAGAATACACACTGCTGTGGTTTTGTGATCAGAATGGTTTTTGTGGTCGGTGAGGTAAAGTGTGTTCATCGCCGTCAGCACAACCCTCTTTTAATTGTACCTGTGGAAAGGGGGAGGGGCATCAGTAACAGGAGAAAGGAAGATTTCAGGGAACCTCTAAGCGTTTATAAGTACTTGTAGTGGAGAGTTCGTGCGTAGCAGCTCCAGCACTGAGTCACCTAGCTGAGGCAACATCCACTGTTGATTTCAGCTCAGAGCCTAACCCTGGCACAACTAACCCTGGCACAACTAACCCTGGCACAACTAACCCTGGCACAACTAACCCTGGCACATGGGGATTCAGGTAACTGTGGTGGGCAATGCCAAGGCACCAACCCACCTTCTGATTGTCTACGTCCCCAAATCTAAGGCCAACTTAGAAGTATGACCCTACTTCAGGTGTTAAGAGAGTGCAACGGGTGGAACCAAATGGAACCTGTTGTATTGCACCTTCCGAAGGTGTGTTCTATTGACAACCTCCATGACGTCTCATGACTGAACTTAGTGAAGACAGGACATAGTGACCTCTGTGTCTTACCGTTGTCATTATGTCCCTGCACAGTACTCCTATTCCGGACATACATATAACTGTTATAACTGAGAACACTCACGCTCCTCCCTGCCTGTTGCAGACAGTGAACAGGACATGGAGCGTTTGCAGAGAGAAGAATCTTTTCTTTCCTGTTGATATTATTATGGTACTGTTTATTTTGCTTTGGCTTCCTTGGTTATGCAATTATCTTGAAGCGGTTTGAGACGCACAGTGGTGTCACGTGAAGGGGCAGGCCTGTCTAGCCAATTGAAATCAGGGACTCCCTAGCTCCAACCAATCACAGGAAAAGCTGTGTGCATATTGGGCGGGGTCAGGAATCAAACTCCCTCCCCAACCTTTCGTAACCTTTACCCCACCTATTTGACTAATCAGACCATCATTTACACCTGGTAATAACATGTGCCCTGTGATCAGATTTGTTCCAAAATGTCTACTCCAGCCCAATTTGATCGGATGTGACCAAAGATCCATTCCCAGGACACATGTTAATACCAGGTCTAAAGGGGGTCTCAGATTATCCCCTCCCTGCACCTCCTGCCAAAACAGCATTTGCTACCCCACGATTAAAGACTCTTGTACATAGCAAAGTGTTTTGTATAAATACGTACTATTTTCAACATCTCCAGATGAAACCAGGGCACAATGTAAACTTTGATTAAAGTTATAACTTTAATCAAAAAAAAACAGGAGAGGGTTAAAGAAAACTATAGAATTATAGCAACACTGCTTACAATTAGAGTTTTGAATGGGGCAACAACAAACAAAAAAATCCAGAGTGGACCACATACGGCTTTCACAATTGGTTCCTCTTTTTCAAGAGGTTTTGTTGAGTTCATTTTTGGGGGCCATTGATTGCTTTGTATTGATTTTCTTTTTTGTAGTATTTTTATTTTTTATTTCTGTTGAGGAAAAACGGCATTGCATGCTCTGAATATTTTGCTGGTTATAAAATGGAGAAACAAACACGAGAAGGGGGTGAGGGGAAGAAAACATTCCTAAACTTTTATGGAAAAGTTGCTTCAATTTGCAATTGCTTGTTTAACTCTACCGTTTTTTTTTCTATGAAAACAAACAAAACCAGAAAAAGAGTACTCCAACACCTTGTGCAATAAAGCTATCTTTCTATGAGTCATGTCTTCCTTTTTCCATCCTTTCCTTTATGCTGGATTAGGGGGTGTATTTATTTGTACAGACCGTGGCAAAATGTTTTGCAATGGAAAACGTTTTGAAACTAAAACGAGCAAGTCTCATTGAAAACCTCACAAGAATGATTGATTATACAGTAGGAATAACACAAATGTGAAATTAGAGCAATCCCTTACTTCGACACGAGGTAACAACAAAAAGAAAACCAATCCAGGATTACAGAGGAGTTTAATGGAGTGTGTTGGGTGAATATGTTTTACATTTACAATCCATCTATTTGAAATGACTGTAATGCATACTGTACAATGTGCATGCTCTCACATGCTCGCAGACACACACACACACACACACACACACACACACACACACACACACACACACACACACACACACACACACACACACACACACACTTTATTTTACCTTTATTTAACTAGGCAAGTCAGTTAAGAACAAATTCTTATTTACAATGACGGCCTAGGAACAGTGGCCTAGGAACAGGGGCAGAACGACAGAATGTTACCTTGTCAGCTCGGGGATTCGATCTAGCAACCTTTCGGTTACTTGCCCAACACTCTAACCACTAGGCTACCTGCCGAACATAAATATCTTCACAAATACAAATATGTCGATAAGCATGTAAAGGACCCATTATTCATGTATACATACATTTTTTGTCACATAGTATAACACAGGAAGTGTGTAATATTTTGTCAGTTAAATCAGTGATTGAATGTATGTGTCTGTACAATGTTCGACATACAGTACCAGTCAAAATTTGGACACGCGTACTAATTTCAAGAGTTTCTTTATTTTTACTATGTTCTACATTGTAGAATAATAGTGAAGACATCAAAACTATGAAATAACACATATGGAATCATGTAGTAACCAAAAAAGTGTTCAACACTACACTATATTTGAGGTTTTTAAAAGTAGCCAACCCTGATGACAGCTTCGGACACCCTTGGCATTCTCTCAACCAGCTTCATGAGGAAGTCACCTGGAAATCATTTTAATTAACAGGTGTGCCTTGTCAAAAGTTAATGTGGAGTTTCTTTCCTTCTTAATGCGTTTGAGCAAATCAGTTGTGTTGTGACAAGGTAGGGGTGGAATGTAGAAGATAGCCCTATTTGGTAACAGCTCAAATAAGCAAAGAGAAACGACAGTCCATCATTACTTTAAGACATGAAGGTCAGTCAATAAGGAATATTTAATGAACTTGGAAAGTTTCTTCAAGTGCAGTCGCAAAAACCATGACCTGCTATGGTGAAACTGGCTCTCATGAGGACCGCCACAGGAAAGGAAGACCCAGAGTTACCTCTGCTGCAGAGGATAAGTTCATTAGAGTTACCAGCCTCAGAAATTGCAGGCCAAATAAATGAGTTCAAGCAACAGACAGATCTCAACATCAACTGGTCAGAGGAGACTGCGTGAATCAGCCCTTCATGGTTGAATTGCTGCAAAGAAACCACTACTAAAGGACACCAATGAAAAGAAGAGACTTGCTTGTGATAAGATAACACAAGCAATGGACATTAGACTGGTAGAAATCTGTCCTTTGGTCTGATGAGTCCAAATTAGAGATTTTTGGTTCCAACTGCCGTGTCTTTGTGAGACGCAGAGCAGGTGAACGGGTGATCTCCGCATGTGTGGTTCTGACCGTGAAGCATGGAGGAGGAGGTGTGATGGTGTGGGGGTGCTTTGCTGGTGAAACTGTCAGTGATTTATTTAGAATTCAAGGCACACTTAACCAGCATGACTACCACAGCATTCTGCAACGATACGCCATCTCATCTGGTTTGTGCTTAGTGGGACTGTAATTTGTTTTTCAACAGGACAATGACCCAACACACCTCCAGGCTGTGTAAGGGCTATTTGACCAAGAAGGAGAGTGATGGAGTGCTGCATCAGATGACATGGCCTCCACAATCACCCGACCTCAACCCATTAGAGATGGGTTGGACCGCAGAGTGAAGGAAATCCAGCCAACAAGTGCTCAGCAAATGTTGGAACTCCTTCAAGATTGTTGGAAAAGCATTCCAGGTGAAGCTGGTTGAGAGAATGCCAAGAGTGTGCAAATCAAGGCAAGGTCATCAAGGTCATCAAGGCAAAAATATATTTTGATTTGTTTAACACTTTTTTGGGTTAGTACATGATTCCATATGTGTTATTTCAAAGTGTTGATGTCTTCACTCTTATTCTACAATGTAGGAAGTAGTAAAAAATAAAGAAAAACCCTTGAATGAGTAGGTGTGTCCAAACTTTTGACTGGTCCTTCATATAAAGTCCATCTATACTATTTCCTTTGGTATACATGCTATGAAAGATGGCTAATGGAGTTAGATTACATGTTTGGGCCTCTGCTCTTTACATTGTAGAGAGGACTCTGTCTGTCTGTCTGTTTGTGTATTTGTGTCCGTCTGTCTGTCGTGCAGAGGTCCGGTGGTGCGGTTCTACTTGGTCTTCTTCTTCTGCTGGTACTTCCTGAACTGGTTCTGAATGGTGGCGGCAGCTTTCTCCACGGGCAGAGTGGGGCTGAGGGGCGCCGCTGCACACCCGTTGCTGCACGCAGAGTCTTTCCGATTGCGCGTCAGGAGACAGGGCACAGTCAAAGTGACAACAGCAACAGCCAGCGTTGCATTGGGGAAGATGTCCGAATTTACTGTGTGTAACAACGTAGCAAGTACATAAGTAGTAAGGCACAAGGGGTCTTTAACGTTAGGGGTTATGAAGTGATGTAGCCTTTCAGCAAGCCTCTATGTGGGTAGGTGATTATACTTCGTTATTATAGATATATTGCCGTGGACTGAGTGTCATAGATAAGAAAAATATGAATCCGCACACTCGTATGCTGCACCCGAAGTGTTTTAGAGAGAAAAGGATGTCTCGGACCCGTTTCTGGGTTGTAATGAGGAAGACCTAGTCATACCTTTGTTCAACACCGTGGGAGCAGCATACCAATGTGCCAATTAAAAAATAGATCTACATTTTTTCCCTCTCGGATTCAGCATCTGGGAAATGTTTTCTAGGTGTGCGCATTTGACTCTTTTCAACATTGTTTGGTCTCAGACTCACTCTTTCTGAACACTCCTACGCTGTTCCTCGTCTGGCCGGCGCACTGTAAAGAAGAGTACAGTGTGAACGGCCCAAGCAGCTACAATCAGAAGCATTGCAGGGGAGAAATCGTTAAAGGGGCAATCTGCAGGTGAAAAAATAACAACTGTTTTTAGGTTCTGATGGGGTACGGCAGTTGAACAAAGCTCATGACGCATTTATAGGTTATACTCTTCCAGAATCAATGGTTACATATAATTTAGACGTTAAAAAAATGGATTGTAGCAACTGCAGAATGTATCCCTCTCACTTACGCACACATGTGCATGCACGCACGCACGCACACACACACAGGAGTTGCCTGGCTACTGCATGCCTGATTGTCCATCTCCTGTTTGCTCAGTGTTAAACATCAGAGGTGGAATGTTTGGACATGACTGTGTCATTCTTCACATGCCATTCCAAGACATCCCAACTCGCAGACAGGCAGCTATGTGTCCCCATAGTTAAGGTCATGTAGCGAATGTCATTTTGCAGTGGGGTTTCAGTAGCCAATTCTGGAAATGTTGGTAATTGATGCTCGTGGCCTTCAGCACTACAATAATGGAGGCCCGGAGACAGTGAACACGCCGTGCGTTGTTGGATCCAAACGTGTTGTTTAATTAGCTGGTCATTGTGTAATTCTATCATCACAACGGCATTGAAAAGGCTGAGTTATGCACTACATCACTCTGTCGGTATGCTTTGGTCTCTCTGTGTCAGATTGACTTTGGCGCCCCCTGTCGCATCTGATGAGTATGGCAGACTAACAAAAAAGTAGGCACCTCAAACATAATGATTTCATGAGATTTTCACGACCTTATTCTTAATAAATGTCTAGGGAAACTATACTGAGCACTGTTAGATACCCCTAGACCATATACCGCCCTTCCCCTGTACATTTGTTAAGTTAGTTAAATCAGCTGATTGCTATCCCTTCCACCAGAGATCACACAGCTACACAACTGTGGGCCTTGACCTTTAGCAGAACCACACACACTACCTCTCTGATCTCCGGTCTGGGTAATGTCCACAGACACAAATCCCCTCAATAGGGATTACAGGTACCGCCTTCTGGAGGAGGTGAAGGCTGGGTTTGGCCTGCCTGTCTGTCTGCCTGCCTGTCTGTTTTCTCTGTGGAGCTGGGGCCTACATCATGTCTAATAGCAACTATTTTAAAGTAATTTCAGATCAGGCTTTTCAAAAGCAAAGGCTGCGATGCCTTGTTATTGTAAGACCAAAAGTTATTGACTGCGCCCACGTAACTTTCTCTTCAGATTCCATTGTTTCTCATGGAATAGTTCTCAGATAGGCCATTCTATCTTCCTCCTCTCTCTACGGGCTTTCTTGTACACTGCTGCCATCCCCCACATCCTACTCTTAATCCCAGCCTGAGCCGTCACTGCTGCTGGAACACATGACTACCTGCTGGCTGGATGTTGAGTCAAGGTCCTCAGTCAACGTTAACTAAGTCAAGGACATGCAGTGGGCGAGAACATGACTCCTCCTCCACAGCAGTCACCTCAGCACAAAATATTAAACAAAGGGGTATCTGAAACGGCTTGAAATCTAAGTGGTTTCCTTGAGTTGTTCACGTTATTCCACAAACCTGCTGCCAGTGACACGTTGGAGATATGTTACTTAGGGATGGGTGAGGTGAGAGGATGAGGTGTTGAGGTGGTGTTACGGGTGTGGTGCTGGAGGATGGGAATGTTTGAGGGACTGACCTCAGCTGTTGCGCTGCTCCTCCTTTTTTGGGACACGTGGTGCACCTGCCAGGGCAGAGCCTGGGGCACCATGAAAGGCAACGGAGGATCACTGCGTGCAAGTAGCACTCCTATCTGGGATAGACATGGAAAGGATTACATTTGCGTGGGTGTGTGTGTTCCTGAGCTTCCTGTTTACCTAAATGCCAGTGGAACACTCTTGTCGTGTGTGTGTGTGTGTGTGTGTGTGTGTGTGTGTGTGTGTGTGTGTGTGTGTGTGTGTGTGTGTGTGTGTGTGTGTGTGTGTGTGTGTGTGTGTGTGTGTGTGTGTGTGTGTGTGAAAGAGAGTGTCCATAAACCCTGACTGTGTGTGAGAGAATTAAAGCCCCTTAAATCGGCGCGTGTGTGTGTTCATCCAATTGCGTCAAATCCCGAAGTGAAACTACGAGATCAAGTTGAGTATTGACCCTCCGTTCACTTTCCTTTTCACGCATACCGACCACTAATCAGGACAACATCCTCAATATTTTCTAATTAAAAACACTCACTGTGGACAAAGCTATCTAAGATATTCACGCTCACATTAAAAAAAAGCTAATCAAATAGCATTCCATACACCCCACCGTGCATATTGACATACCAAAGGCTAATGGTAAGCCTGATAAACTAAACTAAATGTAGCATCCAAAGATATTACATACATGGACAACTCCTTAGTGCATTTCATTATGACATTCGATGATGTTATTTAGAGCTTACCAAAGCCTATCACGTGTGCAATAAAGTGGCACAAAGTCAAATATACAGATTGAATGACCTCCAAAATCCATATCTAACTCCACAAGTCGGACCAGCTGTTATCAATAGACATGGCCTTACCTTTTCTACTACTCTGACCACCATGTACATAGCTGTTAACATGGTAACTATCATCGTGACAACTATTCCTTGATGCCTGGGATAGGCCGCTGTGATATTGCTTCCCTTATGTCCTCAGTCCAGCCGTGGAAGAGAGATCCTGTACACTGATAGATCCAAATACACAGTGGAGTGCGCAGTAGGATGCTTCGTGGGAAGTGGATGGAAAACACAAACACACTGCTCTGTATGTGCACACACACACACACACAAAATCACAGGTACCCACACATTCTCTGCCACGGCAGCCTAAGACCAATAAATAGCTTTGCGGTACAGAAATAGAGAGGCGGTAATCTTTTCCTCTACGCACAACGTTCATCCCTCAGGTGTGCCCTCACCTCCTTGACAGTCAGGGAAACTCTAGACTCTCTGGCCAACCCAGGTGGCAAAACATCATATATCATAGGTAAGAAAGGCAATAGGTTAAGTCATATAGGCCCATTTACATTCATAGCGTGGTTGTTGGTTGGACCTCCTGGTCTAGCAGATGCCACTGCAGGCCAGCCTGCCTGGGGTCAGATGTAATGCTACAGGTGAGCAGCAGCCAGGGCATATACGACGCAGTATCCAGGGATTTGTGACCAGATTTAGCTTAGAAATAACAACAGGGGTTACTGCCCACTGGGCACGCCACTTAATTTCAACGTGGATAATTGGGTAATATTTGGTTATCTAGTTTGTCTACAAAATGAATAACCCTCTACTGCACATCATTACCCTCAGGCAATAGAAAGCCCTTTTGCCCCCGACAACTTCTGTACCTCAATCCAATGAAGCACAGAAATTGGTATGATGTATCAATTGGGGGAGGGACCTTCTTTCAGGAAGCAGAGCGACGTGAGCGAAGCAGAGCGACGTGAGCGCATGGTGTAAGAGGAGGGTAACGTACATTTCATTATTTTGCATGATTAAATAGAGATAACATGACAATAAAATGATGTACTTGTGTAGGAGCCTTTAAAGAAGCATATTTGATAGGTTTTAAACATATTTTGTTTTTATATACATTGCATTCTGAAAATATTCAGAACCTTTGACTTTTTCCACATTTTGTTACATTATAACCATATTCTACAATTAATTAAATCGTTTTTTTCCCTCATCTATCTACAAACAATACCCCAAAATGACAAAGCAAAAACAGGTTTTAATTTTTTGGGGCAAATGAACATTTTACATTTACGTACAGTACCAGTCAAAAGTTTTGACACACCTACTCATTCAAGGGTTTTTCTTTATTTGTACTATTTTCTACATTGTAAAATAATAGTGAAGACATCAAAACTATGAAATAAGATATGAAGTAACCAAAAAAGTGTTAAACAAATCTAAATATATTTTATAATTGAGATTCTTCATAGTAGCACACTCTTGGCATTCTCTCAACCAGCTTCATGAGGTAGTCACCTGAAATGCATTTTAATTAACAGGTGTGCCTCGTTAAAAGTACATTTGTGGAATTTCTTTCCTTCTTAAGGAGACAATCAGTTGTGTTGTGACAAAATAGGGTCCATATTATGGCAAGAGCAGCTCAAATAGAACGAGAAAATGACAGTACATCATTCTTAGGGCTAGGGTCTATTTTCCTGAATTTCCGCCTGACTGACCTGCCCAAAGTAAACTGCCTGTTACCCAGAAGCCAGGATATGCATATAATTGGTAGCATTGGATAGAAAACACTTTGAAGTTTGTAGAAATTATAAAATAATGTATGAGACTATAACACAATTTGATATGGTAGGCGAAAATCCAAAGAAAAACCAACTGGACATTTATTTTTGAGGTCCCAGGCTCTTATAATGGAAAGCTAAGGGTCCTATGCAATTCTAGCTCTCAGGTTGCAATTGCTGTGGCTTCCACTAGATGTCAACAGTCTTTGTTCAATGTTTCAGGCTTGTTTCTTCCAAAACAAGGAAGAATTTGGAGTTTTGGTACAAAGAGTCACAGTGGAAAATCAGTCTGTCAGCGCGCCTTTTACTTTCTATTGAACATACTTCTTTCCGTATTAAATATTATAGTTTATTTACATTTTGGGGTACCTGAGGATTTAATAGAAACGTAGTTTGACTTGTTTGAACAAAGTTTAGCGAGCTAAACAGACTTTTTGGGATATAAAGAAGGATTTTATCTCACAAACCGACCATTCATGTGGTAGCTGGGACCCTTGATTGCAAACAGAGGAAGATTTTCAAAAGTAAGTGATTTATTTAATCGCTATTTGTGATTTTATGAAGCCTGTGCTGGTTGAAAAATCTGTTGATGTGGGGCACCATCCTCAAACAATCGCATGGTATGCTTTCGCTGTAAAGCCTATTGTGAATCGGACAAGATTAACAAGAATTTAAGCTTTAAACGATATAAGATACTTGTATGTTCAGAAATGTTTAATATTACGATTATTTATTTGAATTGCGCGCCCTCCAATTTCTCCGGATGTTGTCGACAGGTGTCCCGCTGATGGGACGCCTGTCCCTATTAAGATATGAAGGTCAGTCAATGCGGAACATTTCAAGAACTTTGAAAGTTTCTTCAAGTGCAGTCGCAAAAACCATCAAGTGCTATGATGAACCTGGTTCTCATGAGTACCGCCACAGGAAAGGAAGACCCAGAGTTACCTCTGCTGGAGAGGATAAGTTCATTAGAGTCACCAGCCTCAGAAATTGCAGCCCGAATAAATGCTTCAGAGTTCAAGTAACAGACACATCTCAACATCAACTGTTCAGAGGAGACTGCGTGAATAATGCCTTCATGGGGCGGCAGGTAGCCTAGTGGTTAGAGGGTTGGGCCTGTAACCGAAAGGTTTGTGGATCAAATCTCCGAGCTGACAAGGTAAAAATCTGTTGTTCTACCCCTACTAAAGGACACCAAGACTTGTTTGGGCCACAGCATTCTGTAGCGATACACCATCGGATCTGGTTTGCACTTAGTGGGAATATAATTCGTTTTTCAACAGGACAATGACCCAACACACCTCCAGGCAGTGTAAGGGCTATTTGACCAAGAAGGAGAGTGATGGAATGCTGTATAAGATAACTTGGCGTGAATGCGTGCGTGTGTGTGTGTGTGTGTGAGAGAGAAGGTGATTGGACCTCTTACCTGTATATCAGGGGTGAATCTCTCCAACAGCAGCTGGTCGTCATGGAGTCTTAACTTACCATCCTGACAGGTAATAGGCCTACTCCCACAGGTCCAGCAATCTACAGTGCCTTCGGAAAGTATCAGACTCGTCGACTTTTTCCACATTTTTTTACGTTACAGCCTTATTCTAAAATTGATTATTATTATTTTTCCCCCTCATCAATCTTCACACAATACCCCATAATGACAAAGCAAAAACTGATTTTTAGAATTCTTTGGAAATGTATTAAAAATAAAAATAAACTGAAATCACATTAATCCTTTACTCATTACTTTGATAAAGCACCTTTGGCACACCTGTATTTGGGGAGTTTCTTCCATTCTTCTCTGCAGATCATCTTAAGCTCTGTCAGGTTGGATGGGGAGCATAGCATCACTGCACAGCTATTTTCAGGTCTCTCCAGAGATGTTCGATCAGGTTCAAGTCCGGGCTAAGGCTGGTCCACTCAAGGACATTCAGAGACTTGCCCCGAAGGCACTCCTGCGTTGTCTTGGCTGTGTGCTTAGGGTTGTTGTCCTGTTGGATGGTGAACCTTCGCCACAGTTTGAGATCCTGAGCGCTCTGGAGCAGGTTTTCATCGAGGATCTCTCTGTACTTTGCACCGTTCATCTTTCCCTCGATCCTGACTAGTCTCCCAGTTCCTGCCGCTGAAAAACATCCCCATAGCATGATGCTGCCACCCCCATGCTTCACCGTAGGGATGATTCCAGGTTTCCTCCAGAGGTGACGCTTGGCATTCAGGCCAAAGAGTTCAATCTTGGTTTCATCAAACCAGAGAATCTTGTTTATTGTGATCTGAGAGTCCTTCAGGTGCTTTTTGGCAAATTCCAAGCGGGCTGTCATGCTTTTTACTGAGGAGTGGCTTCTGTCTTGCCACTCTGCCATAAAGGACTGATTGGTGGAGGCAGAGATAGTTGTCCTTCTGGAAGGTTCTCCCATCTCCACAGAGGAACTCTGGAGGTCTGTCAGTGTGACTATGTGGTTCTTGGTCACCTCCCTGAACAAGGTCCTTCTCCCCCGATCGCTCAGTTTGGCCGGGCTGCCAGCTCTAGGAAGAGTCTTAGTGGTTCCAAACGTCTTCCATTAACTTGTTATGGCTGCAGGGGGCGTATTGAAAAACTGGAAAATATGTGCCCATTTTCAAACGGCCTCTTACTCAATTTTTGCTCGTACAATATGCATATTATTATTACTATTGGATAGAAAACAGTCTCTAGTTTCTAAAACCGTTTGAATTATTTCTCTAAKTGGAACAGAACTCTTTTTACAGCCCATTTCCTATCCGGAAGTGAGATTTCCAAAAKCGATGTCTCTCTTCAAGAGCTTGTCTATAAAAGGGCATGTCACTTAGGACTGTAGAAACACGTCATACGCCTTCCCCTGGGTGTCATGCGGAAGTGAGAGCAGAAATGACTTGATTATCTCGTCCTGGGATTGAACACAACCTCTTGGAGTGAGAGTTGCGCACTTAATTTTTTTTTCTGGGCGCGAAGTAGGACCTGGACTCGGCTCCTGGAAAACCCTCGTTAAAGGTGAATATGATCTCTGGCTTCGATTTTATTTGATACATGTCACAATATCATCCTAAAGTATGTTTTTTCAATATAGTTTAATTATATTATTGAAATTTATTCTGGACTTTAGACGTGATGCGACGCAAGAATTTTGTCAAGACGGAGAGGTTAGCRCCGCACGGCCAGTSTGCTTGCTAATTCAAGAGGGAAATCGTTCGTTCTGGATCCAAATAAAGACGGTWCTGAACAAAGGACCCCTTGKAGAACATTCTGATGGAAGATCAACAAAGATAAGGACCCAATTTGGGATGCTTTTTCATATATCTGTCGAACTGTGCTATCGCTCCCGTTTGACTAGAATCAATGCTGCTGTGTGCTAGCTATTGTAGTAAGCTAATATAACGATATATTGTGTTTTCGCTGTAAAACACTTCAAAAATCKGAAATATTGGCTCTATTCACAAGATCTTTGTCTTTCATTAGCTATCCACCATATATTTTTCTGAAATGTTTTATGATGTGTAATTAGTAGTTGACGTTGGTGTCTGTATTTTCTCTGGCTACTCCCGTGCGATTTCTGACTGTAGCTATGATGGTAGCAGTAATGTAAAACTGATTTATAGCTAAAATATGCACATTTTTTGAACAAAACATAGATTTATTGTGTAACATGTTATAGGACTGTCATCTGAGGTAGTTTTTTCTAGGTTATTTAGGTTGGTTCTATGTTAGTTAGGTTGGCTTGTGCATGCTACTTGCATCCTACTTGTGCTGTGAAAAATGTCTGTCCTCTTTTTTATTTGGTGGTGAGCTAACATAAATATATGTGGTGTTTTCTCTGTAAAACATTTAAAGAAATCGGACATGTTGGCTGGATTCAGAAGATGTTTATCTTTCAAATGCTGTATTGGACTTGTTAATGTGTGAAAGTTAAATATTTAAAAAAAATTGATTTTGAATTTCGCGCCCTGCACTTGAGCTGGATGTTGTCATAGGTGTACCGGCGTCGGGCTGCAGCCATATTAAGAATGATGGAGGACACTGTGTTCTTGGGGAACTTTGGTACCCTTCCCCAGATCTATTCCTCAACACAATCCTGTCTTGGAGCTCTGCGGACAATTCCTTTGCCCTCATGGCTTGGTTTTTTTCTCTGACGTGCACTGTCAACTGTGAGACCTTTATATAGACAGGTGTGTTCCTTTCCAAATCATATCCAATCAATTGAATTTACCACAAGTGGACTCCAATCAAGTTGTAGAAACATCTCAAGGATGATGAATGGCAACAGGATGCACCAGTGCTCAAGGTCGAGTCTCAGCAAAGGGTCTGAATACTTATGTAAATAAGGTATTTCTAAAAACCTGTTTTCTCTCTGTCATAACCTGTTTTCGCTCTTCATCCATTTTAGAAGAAGGCTGTAATGTAACAAAATGTGGAAAAAGGGAAATGGTCTGAATAATTTCCGAATGCTAGGGCACCAAAATAGTGGAGAAGTTGAGCCTCGCACTTCAACGCACTTCGTTGTTGAGGAAATTGACCCCTATGCTGTATAGTTTCTGCACCTACGTCATATCACAGTCTACCTTTTAAGTAGAGAGGACAATGCCATGCTGACTCATGTGCTTAAATGTGTGGGTGGGGTGGGGATAAGTCTTAAGAGAGTGGGAACGATGCTGAATCGGCGTAAACAAAGAAGAGCTCTCTAGAGTGGGGAAATCTCAATGTCTTTCAAAGGGCATTTTTATCCACTTTTGAAGAAGCATAACTACACCATGTTTCCTCCCATTACAGTGTATGATATACCATTTTAAAGCTCTTACATTTGATAGAAGCCTCAATGGTGAAATCCAGACACATTCTGTTGTGGTGGATGGGCCAATAAAAAAATTACTTGAAATTCATGTTGAATGCTGAACATTTACTTGTTTAAATATCGTCCTTATTCAATTAGAAATATTTCAAATACAATTCACACTGATAATGCCTCGGCTCTAAAGCACCTGAGTATGTTTTTTAAGCACTATTATTCTAGATGGACTGATAGAGTATGGCTTATACCAAATGTTAAATCAGGACTATGGGTTTTCTGATAACGTGGTCAGTTAAAGTTGTAGAGCTTTGCATTGAAAAATGGAAAAGCTACTGTACAAATTCCGGTGGTTTTCTAGTAGAACAAATTAGGCCTACCACACGAGGGCAGCATAGAACAATTATTGACGCCGTATGTTGACAGCTCTCTGGATATCTGTTCTCTGCTTGACACAGCCCACTGTACGCACATAATATTATACGGTTTATTATAAGGTTTAACATTGATAACACCAGCTTTAGAATATCCATTGATTTTATGTATGGCTAATGTGCCAATGTCCGTTGTTAGAGACTGTTTGAGGGCTATTTGGCGTAATCTATGGCCTATCAAACACTGTTGACTTGTAGCCTACCCTATGCTTTAGGATTTAAAAAAATATATTTTTGTCATACGCTCTTATCCAGAGTGACTTACATGAGAAATTTGGGTTAAGTGCCTTGCTCTAGGGTATATCAACATATTTTTCACCTAGTTGGCTCGGGGATATGAACCAGCGACCTTTGGGGTACAGGCCCAACACTCTTATCCTCTAGACTACCTGAAACAACCGCATGTAGACAAAACAGGCCTTTCACAATATTTCAAAATACAATCGAGGGAAAACACAGATTGGAAAGCAAATGGCTCCTGCTGAAAAGAGAAGACTATGCTGTAGACTACCAACATATTTGATCAACTTCCAAATATTGTTTTACCAAGTTAAACAAGAGAGAGAGGCTTTTGGCATGAGTGCATTGGCAATCACCAGCAAGTGAGCTGCGCATCATTGGGGGAGTCAGTAAAACTGGAAAGCATATTGTAGCCTAAAATATGTCTCCTCACACCTAAGTCTAGGCCAGGGGTACTCAACTCTTAACCTACGAGGTCCAGAGCCTGCTGGTTTTCTGTTCTACCTTATTATAAAGGTGCTTTTTGTTTCTCAAGTGTTCCGGTACTGCAGAACTCCCCGGGTCACCCCCCTCTCGCGTTCAATTTTTGTTCCGGCACCTCTCCATTGACAAATGAAGCACTGGAGAGAGAGATTGACACCCCTGGTGTAGAGGAAGGGAATGCAAACTCATTCCACGGAGGGCGAAGTGTCTGCGGGGTTTGGTTTTTTTTCCTTTCAATTAAGACCTAGACAACCAGGTAAGTGGAGTTCTTTACTAATCATCAATCAAGTACAAGGGAGGAGCGAAAACCCACAGACACTTGGCCCACTGGAATGAACTTCACACACGTCCCCCCTCCGTCTCCTCGTTATCCCATCTCCCTCACTCACCCTTCTATCACCCCCTCCACCGTGACATTTTAGATATGGATTCATTTCTCTATGACATTTACGTTCTTTTGACATGTTGAGTCATTTAGCAGACGCTGTTATCCAGACCGACTTGCAGTGGTGAATGTATACATTTTTGCAGGCGCCATTCTCTACCAGCTGAGCCAGGACCAAGAGATATGGACAGCGTAACCACATTCCCAGTCTACGTTTAAAGGGACAACTAAGACCCCTGTGTTGCAAGGTTCCCACCACGGCCAGGCTGCGCTCAACGTCAGTGTTCTGTGTCCGCAGGTGCTCCATATGAAAGTGTTCAACTTCTAAATATATTAGCTATATCAAACATGTCTGAATTTGTAATTGTACTAATCATAGACAGTGATAATAATAGCCTACATGTAGGTCAGAGATGGGCAACTCCAGTCCTTAAGGGCCTGATTGGTGACACACTTTGGCCCCAGTATTAGCTGACACACATCTGACTCCAATAATCAACTAATCATGGTATTCAGTTTATAATACAATTAGTTTAATATGGTGTGTTAGCTAGGGCTGGGAATCCATGCGACACCAGTCAGGCCCCCTCTGACTGGATATGCACATCCCTGATATGGCTGATCAATTAGTTAATTGATGACCTTTAATTGACATTCCCACTCAACTTCCAGGACGAGGAAGAACTCTTCTTCCCCTTTCTCCTGCTATGGTGGCCCAGAGCTCTTTGGAAGACAGCTCCCCTGAGCAGTCTGACCGGTCGCCCCCGAGGCCTCTATATACCCTCTCTGTCCTCGTGGCTGCCAATCTGGAGCCTCGCTCGCCTACCCAGGGCAGGCCCCGTGGGACTCGCAGGGCTTCCCAGGGCTCTGATGAAAGCCATGACCGGCCACCCAGGACCTCCACACCCGCCCACCAAGGGTAGGCCCCGCGGGATCCCCAAGATTCCTCGCTCTGCCCGGCCTCTGAAACTGCTGGAGATGGCCACTTCACGACTGGAGCCTACCCCACGCCTCTGGAGGCCCCCCTCCTCCCGCATGCTCGGCACCTTCCTGCCTTGCGGGAAAGCACTGCCCCCCAAGGGGAAGAGCAAGGCAGGGAAGTGTGAGGCAACCACTTCCCAGGCATCCAGGACCCTCCCGTTCCTGGTATTGATGCCATTGGCAGTAATAAAATGTTATGTCTGTTAGGCCTTTTTGCAGTCAATTTGCCATCTATACTGAACAAAAATATAAACGCAACATGTAAAGTGTTGGTCCCATGTTTCATGAGCTGAAATAAAAGATCCCAGAAATGTTCCATAGGCACAAAAATTGTATTTCTTTAATTTTGTTTACATCCCTGTTAGTGAGCATTTCTTCTTTGCCAATATAATCAATCCACCTGACAGTTGTGGCATATCAAGAAGCTGATTAAACAGCATGATCATTAAACAAGTGCACCTTGTGCTGGGGACAATAAAAGGCAACCCTATAATGTGCAGTTTTGTCATGCAACACAATGTCATGTCTCAAGTTAAGGGAGCATAGGAATGTCCACCAGAACTGTTGCCAGAGAATTGAATGTTCATTTCTCTACCATAAGCCACCTGCAACGTTGTTTTAGAGAATTTGGCAGTACGTCCAACCAGCCTCACAACCGCAGACCACATGTAACCACACCAGCCCAGGACCTCCACATCTGGCTTCTTCACCTGCGGGATTGTCTAAGGCCAGCCACCCGGACAGCTGATAAAACTGAGGCGTATTTCAGTCTGTAATAAAGCCCTTGTGTGGGGAAAAACTCATTCTGATTGGCTGGGCCTTGCTCCACAGTGGGTGGGCTAATCTCCCAAGTGGGTGGGCATATGCCCTCACAGGCAAACCAATGGCTGCTCCCCTGCCTCGTTATGTAAAATCCATAGATTAGGGCCTACCCTCTATATGAACTGTAACTCAGTAAAATCATTGAAATTGTTGCGTGTTGCTTTTTTATATTTTTGTTCAGTATACAAATGATTTGTAATTATGTTCCGGCCCCCTGACCATCCGCTCAAGAAAGAATTGGCCAGAGGCTGAATGTAGTTGATGATCCCCCCCCCTACACACCCTACTACAGTATACTGTAGCTCTCTAATGATGTTTGGGTCTTTCCAGACCAGAAGCCTCAGGGGCTCCCACCATGGTATGATCGGAGAAGGGACACTGCAAGAGCTGAGCCGTACCATCACAGGTCAGTCTAATAGCTAATACACCCCTTTAGCTGCTCTACTTGGTCTAGTTATATGTGTAAGTGTCAAGGTCAAAGGTCACATCTCTCAATCAATTCCTGTACTAGACTGGCTGAGCTCCACTGTACCCCCCCCTCCCCCGTTCTCCAGGACCATCTAAAGTGGGGAAAGAAACATTAGCAGAGAGACATGCCTCTAGCCAGGGTGAGACTGGCTCAGAAGGAAGTCCGAACTCCAGTGCCACGTTCCAATTGAAATGACTGCCGTCCCTTCCTTGACTTGCAGTGAGCCCTCCGATGACGTATCTGTGACTTTTCCCAGAGTAAGTCCTTCCCAAGAGAAGGGAGTGGGAAAGTGGGGGGGGGGAAAGTGGGAAAGAAAGAAGACTTCCGATCTCAAACACACTTTCAGATCAGATGGAGGACATAACCAGGGAAACAACTGTCTGAACTGGACTCCCACATAGTCCAGGACCGAAGAATCCAAAGTAGGGAAACCATGGAGATGTCAATGACTGTGTTGGATCTCTGACTGTGCTGGATCTCTGACTCCTGTGTTGTATCTCCGACTGTGTTGGATCTCTGACTCCTGTGTTGGATCTCTGACTCCTGTGTTGGATCTCTGACTCCTGTGTTGGATCTCTGACTGTGTTGGATCTCTGACTCCTGTGTTGTATCTCCGACTGTGTTGGATCTCTGACTGTGTTGGATCTCTGACTCCTGTGTGATTCCACGTGTTGGATCCTGACTGTTTGTATCGTGCTGACTTGTTGTTTGAATCTCTGACTCCTGTGTTGTATCCCCGACTTGTTTGAGAATCCTGACTCCTGTGTGGATCTCTGACCTGTGTTGGATTCTGACTCCGGTTGGATCTCTGACCTGTGTTGGATCTCTGACTGTGTTGATCTCTGACTCCTGTGTTGGATCTCTGACGTGTTGATCTCTGACTGTTGGATCTCTGACTGTGTTGAGTCTCTGATCTGTGTTGGATCTCTGACTCCTGTGTTGATCTCCGACTGTGTTGAGCTCTGACTCCTGGTTGGATCTCTGACTGTGTTGGATCTGCGACTCCTGTGTTGAGCTCTGACTCCTGCTGTTGATCTCCGACTGTGTTGGATCTCTGACTTGTTGATCTCTGATCCGTGTTTTTGTATTCTCTCGACTGCTGGATCCTGACTCCTGTGTTGATCTCCGACTGCGTTGGATCTCTGACTCGTTGTTGGATCTCTGACTGTGTTGGATCTCTGACTCCTGTGTTGATCTCTGACCCTGTGTTGGATCTCCGACTGTGTTGGATCTTCTGACTGTGTTGGATCTCTGACTCCTTGTATCTCTTGACTGTGTTGTATCTCTGACTGTGTTGGATCTCTGCACTGTGTTGTATCTCTGACGACTGTGTTGGATCTCTGACTCCTGTGTGTTGGCTGACTGTGTTGGATCTCTGACTGGTTTGATCTCTGACTCCTGTGTTGGATCTCTGACTCCTGTGATCTGCGATCTCTGACTTCCTGTGTATCTTGACTCCTAGCCAGGAGGAAGGTATCCTCGTATAGCAGACTCCTGGGCTGTCCACCATCTACTGGATGACACAAGGACTCACATGCTTGAGCTGGTATTTATATATTTTTAAATATTTCCTATAACTGTTGAATGTCAGAATTGAGCTTCTAATGTTATTTTGCAGCCTCTCCCCCATGAATATAAAAAAATGTTAATAGAATGCCAGCAGTATGATTGAGGAGAATATTATGCCAGGTCCAAAATCAATGGTGAGTACAGATTCCCAGGACCAGTAGATGTGAGTACAGATTCCCCATGTCGAATGTGATGGACCAATGGGAAGGTCAGTGCATATCCTCAGGACCAAATGGATGGTGAGACTTCCAGGACCAATGGGTTGGTGATATATACCCCAGGACAATGGAATGGAAGTACATATTCCCAGGACCAATAGGAATTGTGACTATGACTCCCAGACCAATGGATGGTGAGTATCCTATGACTCCGGGACCAATGGGATGGATATCCTATAGACTCCCAGGACCAATGGGATGGAGTATCCTATAGACTCCCAGACCAATGGATTGTGAGATCCTATAGACTCCCAGGACCAATGGGATGGTGAGTATCCTATAGACTCCCAGGACCAATAGGATGGCGAGTATCCTATAGACTCCCAGGACCAATGGGATGGTGAGTATCCTATAGACTCCCGGGACCAATGGGATGGTGAGTATACAGCGCATTCGGAAAGTATTCAGACCTGTTGAATTTTCCCACATTTTGTTACGGTACAGCCTTATTCTAAAGTGGATTAAATTAAACATTTACCTCTACACACAATAACCCATAATGACAAAGCGAAAACAGGTTTTTAGAAATTTTAGCAAATGTATTAAAATTAAAAAAGAAACATACCTAGAAAAGATAAGCCATTTGGTAAATTTGTCTTTTGTTTCTGTTAGTCTTTAGTGACATGGATAGAAGTACAGTCTGCTGTCATTCTGATCTAAGAATATTACTCCTGCTTATTATGAAGAACAAATACATCTGTTTAACTTTGTAAACTAAAGGTGTGTTTAGAATTATTTTTGTTGTATTAATCCTATTTAATCTCTCCTCAGACTAATATTATTCTGTTTGTCCTGTGGGTACCTTTGCCACTGTTCCACCCCTTGTGTATTGCGCTGTCATGGTGTATTTGTTAAGTAAGTATTCAGACCCTTTGCTATTAGACTCGAAATTGAGCTCAGGTTCATCCTGTTTCCATTGATCATCCTTGACAGGTTTCTACAGCTTGATTGGAGTCCACCTGTGGTAAATTAAATTGATTGGATATGATTTCGAAAGTCACACACCTGTCCATATAAGGTCCCACAGTTGAGAGTGCATGTCAGAGCAAAAACCAAGCCATGAGGTCGAAGGAATTGTCCGTAGAGCTCCGAGACAGGATTATGTCAAGGCACAGATCTGGGGAAGGGTACAAAACATTTCTGCAGCATTGAAGGTACCCAATAACACAGTGGCCTCCATCATTCTTAAATGGAAGATGTTTGGAACCACCAAGACTCTTCCTAACGCTAGCCACCCGGCCAAACTGAGCAATCGGGGGAGAAGGGCCTTGGTCAGGGAGGTGACCTAGAACCCGATGGTCACTCAGACAGAGCTCCAGAGTTCCTCTTTTGAGATGCGAGAACCTTCCAGAAGGACAACCATCTCTGCAGCACTCCACCAATCAGGCCTTTATGGTAGTGGCCAGACGGAAGCCACTCCTCAGTAAAAGGCATATGACAGCCCGCTTGGAGTTTGCCAAAAGGCACCTGAAGGACTCAGACCATGACAAACAAGATTCTCTGGTCTAATGACAGATTGAACTCTTTGTCCTGAATGCCAAGCGTCATCTCTGGAGGAAATCTCACACCATCCCTACAATTTCTTTAACTAGGCAAGTCAGGTTAAGAACAAATTATTATTTACAATGACGGCCTACCGGGGAACAGTGGGTTAGCTGCCTTGTTCAGTGGCAGAACGACAGATTCTTACCCTGTCAGCTCGGGGATTCGTGCCAGCAACCTTTCAGTTACTGGCCCAATGCTCTAACCACTAGGCTAACTGCCGCCCCAATGAAGCATGGTGGTGGAAGCATCATGCTGTGGGGATGTTTTTTCAGCGGCAGGAACTGGGAGACTAGTCAGGCAGATTAATGTGATGTTTCAGTTTTTTCTTTTTAATACATTTACAAAGAATTCAAAAAATTATTTTTGCTTTGTCATTATGGGGTATTGTGTGTAGATTGATGAGGGGAAGAAAAAAATTATAATCAATTTTAGAATAAGGCTGTAACGTAAGAAAATGTGGAAAAAGTCGACGGGTCTGAATACTTTCCGAAGGCACTGTAGATTGCTGGACCTGTGGGAGTAGGCCTATTACCTGTCAGGATGGTAAGTTAAGACTCCATGACGACCAGCTGCTGTTGGAGAGATTCACCCCTGATATACAGGTAAGAGGTCCAATCACCTTCTCTCTCTCACACACACACACGCACGCACGCCAAGTTATTTGATGACACACATACAAGCGTGACAGCACAGATACAAACACACACACACACACGTCAAATGGAACTGAGAGCACTGCGGGATACTGATTACATATTTCTCACCGTCTTTGTGTGTGAAGATTGCAGGGAACTGTGGCAGTCAGACAGACGTATCTTCAGTCAAGAGGCAAATCCAAGTGGAGACTACGACAAAGATAAACAAACAGCTCCATCCCTGACCACCTCAGATTTTTTTTTAATTACACTATGAATGCCATCAAAATGATGACATTCAAACTGTTCAATGGTAGTGAGGTCTCATTTATTTGAATCAACTAATAGAATGACTCTCTCTCCTCTCTGTCTGTATATCCTTCATGAATCGATCCTTCTGGCCCTACAGAATATTCAGACTTCCCATTATGCATATGAATTAGTCAGTTAATGGCAGGACAAAGACAGGACAAGTCATTTTCATAATCTGGAGTATTAATAGCCCGGGTAAGTTAATGACCAGAAAGAGGGGAGAGAGAGGTGAGAGAGAGAGTCCTGGAAAGGTAAATATGTAGGGAGATGAAACAGGCTAGACTGTTTTCAATTAGCCGAACATAAATTACATTCAATGATTTGATTAGCCTTTCCTGTCTGTGACAGTGAGCACAATAGTGGTTTGACAGGTTATAATACAATACTCTACAAGAGGAATGGGAGAGATGACAGGAAAGTATTACTGCAGTTTAACCTTTCTAGGACACGCGTTCCGCTAGCGGAACCCCCCCCCCCCCCCTCTAACATTCCGCTGAAAAGGCAGCACGCGAAATTCCTAAATATTTTAGAACTTTCACATATTAACAAGTTCAATACAGCAAATGAAAGATAAACATCTTGTTAATCTACCCATCGTGTCCGATTTTTTAAAATGTTTTACAGCGAAAACACAACATATATTTATGTTAGATCACCACCAAATCCAAAAAACACACAGCCATTTTTCCCAGCCAAAGATAGTCACACAAAAGCAGAAATAGAGATCAAATGAATCACTAACCTTTGATAATCTTCATCAGATGACACTCATAGGACATCATGTTACACAATACATTTATGTTTTGTTCGATAATGTGCATATTTATATCCACAAATCTCGGTTTACATTGGCGCCATTTTCAGAAATGCCTCCAAAATATCCGGAGTAATTACAGAGAGCCACGTCAAATAACAGAAATACTCATCATAAACTTTGATGAAAGATACATGTTTTACATATAATTAAAGATACACTGGTTCTTAATGCAACCGCTGTGTCAGATTTTTTTTTAACTTTAGGAAAAAGCAACATTTCTCCGCCATGTTGGAGTGAACAGAAATACGAAATTACATCATAAATATTCCCTTACCTTTGATGATCTTTCATCAAAATGCAGTGCCAGGAATCCTAGTTCCACAATAAATCGTTGTTTTGTTCGATAATGTCCATTACTTATGTCGAATTAGCAACTTTTGCTAGCATGTGTTGTTCACATGTCCAAACGCTGGCGCCGGTCCAGGCGAACTCGGACGAAAACTTCAAAAAGTTATATTACAAGTCGAATAAACTGGTCAAACTTAGTAGAGAATCAATCTTCAGGATGTTGTTATCATATATATCCAATAACGTTCCAACCGGAGCATTTCTTCATGTCTGTATAAGTAATGGCACACATTGCCATTCCATGACTAGCGCGCGTGACTAGGAACTAGCATTCTGCCAGACCACTGACTCATTCCCCTCCCAACTGGTCCCACATCACACTAGAGGCTTCATTGCACGTTCTACTGACTGTTGACATCTAGTGGAAGGCGTAGGAAGTGCAAACAGATCCATATATTACAGGGAATTGAATAGGCGATGACTTTCACATCGACCCTTCTCAGAATTCTCACTTCCTGTTTGGAAGTTTGCCTGCCATATGAGTTCTGTTATACTCACAGACATAATTCAAACAGTTGTAGAAACTTCAGAGTGTTTTCTATCCAATAGTAATATGCATATACTATCATCTGGGACAGAGTAGGAGGCCGTTCAATTTGGGCACCAATTCATCCAAAAGTGAAAATGCTGCCCCCTATCCCAGTAACTTAGACATATGGAAGCAATAACCAGTTTCTATTGGAATGCAGGCTATTTAATTTAATTTCAAATGGTATTATATTTCACTTCACACTCTATGCACAAATGTAGTGAAACCAGCCTATTTGAACCTGAGAGATATATTGGGTTGTATGTGGGAGGTTAGCTAGAGTGTGTCTGTCTGTTCTCTATAAGTGTAGATGAGGGGTTTGGCACCATCGAATGACATGATGACAGGGTGATGTGTCGTGCTCTTTCTTTCTCTCTCTCCATCATCGTCACTTTCTCTGTCTCTGTTTGACCCTCTTCCCCTTTATCTTACTCATCACTTTCCTACCCTTTTTCCATCCCTCAAACAACAACCCAACATTCCACCCAGAGAGCGAGTGATGACGGAGGGGTGAAGGCAGGTGACCTTTACATCCTTTACTTTTAACCACTCTCTCTCTTTGTTTATTTCTTCTTCCCCGACCACACACTAAAACAGCACCTCACCTCTCAATCAATGTTTCCTTTATATAATATCAAATGTTATTGGTCACATACACGTATTTAGCAGATGTTATTGCGGATGTAGCGAAATGCTACAACAATGCAGTAGTATCTAAGAATTCACAATTCTGCTTTTTTCCAGAGTACAATCCACATTAGTACTAGAAAGCTAATTTACCGTAATTTTGATTAAAGTATCATTTAGTTTTCCCGAATTTTTAAAGGTAGACTCAGCAATATGACGTAGAAGCAGAAATTAAACAGCTCAGTGGGTCTATTTCCACAACACGTAAGCGCGTTTGATGCAAGTTTGTTGACAACGTCATGAAGAATTGAAGAAACCTATGATAAAAAATATGCCTCTTGGGTGAATATGATAGTTTGAGGGTTAAAACTCAAAACAGGTTCCATTGCACCCTTCATTCCGTTCCTCGTGTTTTATATACCATTCTGTCAGGGAGGACTTCTTTATACTGAAACTAGATGTTCCAATGGGCTCAGGGGTCATGACTATTCAGGGGTCAGACCTGAGATGGTGCCAGTAACTGTTCCTGGGGTAAAGCCAGGGTTAAAGTGATCTGTTTTGATTGTGTTTGACTATGGGCATGGCCCCGGGCCAATGCCATTAACACAACCCAGGCTAAGACATTTACCAAGACAGACACGCTCGCAATTAACCTTTCAAATCTCCCCAATTCACCCGCATAATCATAGCCATTATAGCAGGCTGTATCTTCGGGCATCATCAAGGAGACGGGAACACAATCACATTTGAAGCTTAAAAACGATGTTTTTTTTACTATGTGTTTACTCTGTCAATGTTGACATTGGTGGGCTGTAAAGAAGTTATTGCAATTTTCACTCTAAAACTCTTTCCACAACAAGCCAAAGCATAACTTCTATGTTTAAAACGTTTATTTTGACAGCAAACAAAATCCCTTATGCAATAGCGCTCCAAAAATAACACTAGAAAACGGGTATACTGTGTACGGTATGCATTTGCTATGTGTACCCCTGCAACTGCAGCTTTGATGGTAATAACACGTGGATTAAATCCGATCAAGCGTTAACCGGCGACAGCCGACACCGGCATAGCTGATGTTCTGGTGTTGTCAGAGGTGTAATTGCGTTGGAGCTGTCCAAATCGGCGAGCAGCTGCTCTTGTGTGATCATTGTCATGAAGCCACACCTGTCCCACTCGCGTTAGAAGTTCACGAGAAAATGGAGCCTGTTTTAGAAATAATGATGCTAAAACTGAAAATCATTCAAGGAAATAATGACGTTTCTATCATCCTAATCGAGGTGTAGATTGCATCACATTCCAGTCTTCAAACTTGTAAACAATGCTGCGTGTCTCCGTGCAGCCAATGGCAATGTCCGCTTGTGGATTTCATAGCTCTAACACATTTCCACCTCCGACACGCCAAAATAACCATTATGCGGATGTCCGCTAAAGCGGATCTGATTGAATCGAGACCAAAATTTGCTCATAAATCACCTACAGGGCACATTCTTTTGGGCACAAGTGTATCTTCTCTAAGAGCCAAAACAGGAGACGGTGAGGTGGGACTGCTCAATCTCTTTGGTATTTGTGTCGCTCTTGTTAAGGTCTGAATTACGAAAGAAGCTTGTCGGACTGGGACCTTTTTCCGTCCTGATCTGTTGTGTTCCTTCTGGACACCTGCTGTGGTCTGACCCGCTCTGCCCTGCAGTTGACCCTGTCACAGTCAGCACACACACACAGAGACATGATGGGCACTGGCACGCTGGAGAAGTGTGCCCTTTATGGATGAATCCCAGTTTCAATTCTAGCGGGCAGATGGCAGATGTGGGTGGCATCATGTGGGTGAGTATTTTTCTGATGTCAATGTTGTGAACAAAGTGCTCCATGGTGACAGTGGGGTTATGGTATGGAAAGGCATAAGCTACGGACAACGAACACAATTGCATTTTATTTTTATTTTAATTTTACCTTTATTTTACTAGGCAAGTCAGTTAAGAACAAATTCTTATTTTCAATGACGGCCTAGGAACAGTGGGTTAACTGCGTTGTTCAGGGGCAGAACGGCAGATTTGTACCTTGTCAGCTTGGGGATTCGATCTTGCAACCTTTCGGTTACTAGTCCAACGCTCTAACCACTAGGCTACGCTGTTCCCCGGTCGCCGATGAAGTGGATGTCGATTACGGCAGCCCCCCGCACCTCTCTGATTTAGATGGGTTGGGTTAAATGCGGAAGACACATTTCAGTTGAATGCATTCAGTTGTGCAACTGACTAGGTATCCCCCCTTTCCCTTTATCGATGGCAATTTGAATGCACAGAGATACCGTGAAGAGATCCTGAGGCCCATTGTCGTGCCATTCATCACCATCACCAAATCTTTGATATTGTTGCGTTTATAAGCGTTTATATGTTCATCCATGACAAATTTTTCACACCATTTTACTGAATGTTCTGTGAATCTATTTCAGAAGATAACTTGGGGGTTATTATTTGCAAACAGTTCTGACATCACACAATTTCACATTTCCCTTTTTCACATACAGTAATGACCCAGGGAGTAAATGTGCCAGGCCATAAAAGTGTAGTTAAAAGGGGAAAGTGTTTTGTACAGCCAGTGTACCTGAATCGGGCCCGGCTCTACAATGGGGCAAAAGGGGGCATTGCCCCCTCAGTTGAAACTAAGTTTTAGTATTATGTCCCTATATAACACACTCATATTTAAATAGACTCACTGCAGTTATCTGAAACTTCTCATCCATCCTCCAAACCACACTCTCTCTCCGCTCTCCGAGTAGGCTGTTGTAGTGGCGTTGCGGCTACAGAAATACAATTTCAAAATACAATCGCAGGAAAAAGTTGTTTGGAAAGCAAATGTCTAATGCTGAAAAGAAAAGACTAATATGACTGTAGAAGCTACCAATTTTTTTTCTCAACAACTATACATTTTTAGCGAACAGCACATTTTTTAGTTGCCTATATCGTAGCCTATTGTACACTGCTCAAAAAAATAAAGGGAACACTTAAACAACACAATGTAACTCCAAGTCAATCACACTTCTGTGAAATCAAACTGTCCACTTAGGAAGCAACACTGATTGACAATAAATTTCACATGCTGTTGTGCAAATGGAATAGACAAAAGGTGGAAATTATAGGCAATTAGCAAGACACCCCCAAAAAAGGAGTGATTCTGCAGGTGGTGACCACAGACCACTTCTCAATTCCTATGCTTCCTGGCTGATGTTTTGGTCACTTTTGAATGCTGGCGGTGCTCTCACTCTAGTGGTAGCATGAGACGGAGTCTACAACCCACGCAAGTGGCTCAGGTAGTGCAGTTCATCCAGGATGGCACATCAATGCGAGCTGTGGCAAAAAGGTTTGCTGTGTCTGTCAGCGTAGTGTCCAGAGCATGGAGGCGCTACCAGGAGACAGGCCAGTACATCAGGAGATGTGGAGGAGGCCGTAGGAGGGCAACAACCCAGCAGCAGGACCGCTACCTCCGCCTTTGTGCAAGGAGGTGCACTGCCAGAGCCCTGCAAAATGACCTCCAGCAGGCTGACCCACCGCCAAACCGGTCATRCTGGAGGATGTTGCAGGCAGCAGAACATTCTCCACGGCGTCTCCAGACTCTGTCACGTCTGTCACATGTGCTCATGTGCTCATGTGCTCAGTGTGAACCTGCTTTCATCTGTGAAGAGCACAGGGCGCCAGTGGCGAATTTGCCAATCTTGGTGTTCTCTGGCAAATGCCAAACGTCATGCACGGTGTTGGGCTGTAAGCACAACCCCCACCTTTGGACGTCGGGCCCTCATACCACCCTCATGGAGTCTGTTTCTGACCGTTTGAGCAGACACATGCACATTTGTGGCCTGCTGGAGGTCATTTTGCAGGGCTCTGGCAGTGCACCTCCTTGCACAAAGGCGGAGGTAGCGGTCCTGCTGCTGGGTTGTTGCCCTCCTACGGCCTCCTCCTCTTGCTAATTGCCTATAATTTCCACCTTTTGTCTATTCCATTTGCACAACAGCATGTGAAATTTATTGTCAATCAGTGTTGCTTCCTAAGTGGACAGTTTGATTTCACAGAAGTGTGATTGACTTGGAGTTACATTGTGTTGTTTAAGTGTTCCCTTTATTTTTTTGAGCAGTGTATATACATTGCCTTCAGAAACATATGTATACCCCTTGACTTTTTCCAAATGTTGTGTTACAGCCTGAATTTCAAATGGATTAAATTGAGATTTCTTCTCACTGGTCTACACACATTGCCCCATATTGACACGGCACCCGCTATATATAGCCCATTATTGATATTTTATTCTGTTACTTTTTATTATTTTTTACTTTAGTTTATTTGGTATTTTCTTAACTCTTTCTTGAACTGCATTGTTGGTTAAGGATCGGTGTCCCACTAACAGGGCAACTTCCGGTGAAACTGGAGGGCGCGCAATTCAAATAAATAATCATAAATATTATGGATTTTAAACATTTAGGTACATATAAGTGTCTTATATTGGCTGAAAGCTTAAATTCTTTCAATTCTGTTTTCATCTCATTTCAACCAGCTTTGTAAACATTAAAACATTCAACTCAAACATTCAACAACAACGTAACCTGACTAACTGTTACATCAATCTTATTTCAACATAATCATCAGAACTATGTATATGTTGAAATTGTGTTGAAAATTCCACGTAGAAATGATACAATTCCTTTTCATTCAATATAATTTGTATATTGGATGGTTGAAATGTTGAATTTCATAGTTGATTAGACATTTTATTTGACCTTGTTTCAATGTTGATAGTAAAAAGGTATGTTTGAATCAACGTCAGGCCGTCAACATAAATAATGAGGTATATTGAAATAAAATGTAAAGCCACTGTCCAAGGATTCCTGCCTGAACAGTGACTCCTACTGGTATGTGAGGGGTAATGCACTTGTGTGAGAACGAGTCTACCATCCATGCTTAGCTTTGGAAACGAGCTGTGTTCGTTTCAGCCGAGCTATCATGTCAACACATTTAGAGATTTTATCAGCTTCCGTACTCATTCGCGTAGACTACCTACTGTAAATAACATTGAATAGTTTAAAGTAAATCCTCTTGCTTTTCTTACACAAGCTGTTTGTGAAAGTAAATTCGGAGCGAGGTTGGGTTTATGTTGGCTACATTGACATCTGATTTACCCAAAGGATACCATCATTCCAATGTGAAGGTATACTTTCATTCATCCATGGTTGATTGGATCTTTGGAAGTTTAGAGGTAGTTACCGTTAGCCCAATAATGGGATGCCAAATTCATGATATTAATAATACACTTTTACCTTTGGATATTGCCTTTTCTATATGTTATTCATTATATACACTGAGTGTACAAAACATTAAGAAGTTCTCTCTGCTACCGCAAGGCAAGCGGTACCGGAGAGCCAACTCTACTTCCAAAAGGCTCCTTAACAGCTTCTACCCCCAAGCCATAAGACTGCTGAACAATTAATCAAATGGCCACCCGGACTAATTACATTGACCCCCCCCCCCCCTTTGTTTTTACACTGCTGCCACTCGCTTATTATCTATGCATAGTCACCTCACCTCCACCTACATGTACAAAAGACCTTGACTTGACATTATTGTTATTTTATTGTGTTACTTTTTATTTTAATTTTAACTTTAGTTTATTTAGTACATTTTTTCTTAACTCTATTTCTTAAACTGCATTGTTGGTTAAGGGCTTGTAAGTAAGCATTTCACTGTAAGGTCTACACCTGTTGTACTCGGTGCATGTGACAAATAAAATTTGATTTGATTTGATCACCTGCTCTTTCCATGACATAGACTGACCAGGTGAATCCAGGTGAAAGCTATGATCTCTTATTGATGTTACTTGTTAAATTAACTTCAATCAGAGTAGATGAAGGGGAGGAGACAGGTCAGAGAAGGATTTTTAAGCATTGAGACATGGATTGTGCATGTGTGCCAACATTTGGCGGGTGAATCGACAAGACAAACGATTTAAGTGCCTTTGAACTTTAAATGCACTTCAAATTAATTTGATTTAGTCATAGACTTTGATGGAGATGTGAATTCAAAATATGAATTATCAACTTGAAGATGAAATCAACCAACCATCCTTCATATAAAAGATATCCAACGGTAAAGGTTTGATTAATATCATGAATTTGGCCTCCTATCTATATGACTAACATTAAGTTCGTTTTTGTTCAACCACTTGGGTGCAATTTTCAAATGTTTGTGGTACATTTTCTATGAACAAAAACCTAAATAGATCTTCAAAATGGCTCATGTTTCAAAACTCCAAGCACATTTTCAATTGACTGAGTACAAGGAAATTCACACATGATTTTCTTGTCATTTGTTAAAAATACAATTAACTATCACTATGTAGTGCCTAGTTAATGTATTTATTAATGTATTTATATTTAACGTTTTGTTTAACTAGGCAAGTCAGTTAGGAACAAATTCTTCTTTACAATGATGCTCTACGTATAGTTTGATAACTGCTGAAAACTCAATTTCTATATTTTTACTTTATACATGTATCAATTTGATATCAATTTATGTTGGAAGGTAAAACAAAATCTTATGTGGCTTTAAATACTACTATACATCATAATGTTAAAGGAATTTCGATTCCTGTTTATTAACCAATTCAATTAAAACACTCTGCCCATAAATAAGAATTTGTAAGATAATTATTTGCATAAAATGGACAGATACCAGTTTTAAAATCAATCAGTCAATTGCGTTTATTCTCGAGAGTACTGAATCATAGTACAATTTACATCAGGTTATATAATAAATATGATGTCATAGGTTTTAATGTCCAACCTCCTCTCGGATACAATGGCAATACAGTTCGAGTTCTCATTACTGTCTGCCACCTGTTCAACTATCTACAACCAACTCAAGGTCTTTCCCCTCCCTGGGTAGAGACAGAATGTCCTGTAAGGAACACAGCATTCCAGCCTGTCTGAAGATAACTCCATTCGTTCTAATAAGGAACATATTACACTCAGAATTATGATTATAATAAGTTTCATTCATACAGTAACGTCTAAGTCAAATGTATACATATTTTAGTCATTAAACACAAAAATCCCATAACACATAATTCTCCATCAACCAGTGTGCTTCAATGGAACAAAGTGGAACGACTCCATTTGGATTGATAGTGTATTGTACTGCTGAAATACTTGGGTTGTATAAGAATATATTCTACTCATCTGAATTTCATTAAAGGGTGTTGAAGGGAAAACTCCACCCATAAACAAGAGTTTGGTATTTGTTTCATTAGTCCATTGTTGACATAGCTTGTCAGCAATCAAGTTTTCAAGATATGTAACTTTCAAAATACAGAAATCAACGCCGTATGACGCGTTTTGCATCGTATGATCATCATACAGGGACTTCTGTATTTTGAAAGTGACAAGCAACACATTTTGGGACTATATCAACAAGTGGTGGGAAAAGTACCCAAATGTCATACTTAAGTAAAAGTAAAGGTCCCTTAATAGAAAATGGGTGAAAGTCAACCAGTAAAATACTACTTGAGTAAAAGTCAAAAAATATTTGGGTTTTAAATATACTTAAGTATCAAAATGTAATTTCTAAAATATACTTAAGTATATAAATCACTTCAAATTCCTTATATTAAGCAAACCAGACAGCAGCATTTAGTTTTTTATTTATGGATAGCCAGGGGCACACTCCAACACTCAGACATAGTTTATAAACTAAGCATTTGTTTAGTGAGTCCGCCAGATCAGAGGCTGTAGGGATGACCAGGGATGTTCTCTTGATACGTGTGTGACAGACCATTTCCCTGTCCTGCTAAGTATTCAAAATATAACGAGTACTTTTGGGTGTCAGGAAAAATGTATGGCGTAAAAAGTAAATTTTCTTTAGGAATGTAGTAAAGTAAAAGTTAACAAATATAACAAAAGTATGGATACCCCAAAAAAACGACTTATGTAGTACTTTAAAGTATTTTTACTTAAGTACTTTACACCACTGATGTCAATAGAATAATGAAACAAATACCAAAATATAGTTTTTGGGTGGAATTTTAAGGATCAACAAAAATTCAGGAGCAAGGACCAGACTTCAATGAAACCCTTAACTAGTTGCCTTGAACGCAGCTCCCTAGCATCTCAACAAGCACCAGCTGCTAACCATTGCCAATCAGCCTCCTACTGTTAGCAACACTTAACTAGTTGCCTTGAACGTAACTCTTCAAACAATCTCCAGCTGATAACTGCTAATCAGCCTCCACACCTGTTCTCACTCTTCTTAATCACCACTTCCACCACTTCCACCCTATTTAAACCCGACCAGTCATTCTTCCTCACTGTTTTGCGTTGCAACCCCCCCCCCCCCCCCCCCCCCCCCAAAAAAATGTAATTTCCTTTTACTTTGGTTCCTTCAAGGATCTTCTGGAGGTTGCCGTCACCACAGCAGCCTAACTGCCTCTGCCTGACAGTGATGTCTACCTGTAACTCCGAGCCAAACCCTACAGCAGAGGTATCAAACTCATTCCATGGAGGGCTGAGTGTATGCTGAATAATTTATTTTTTTCCTTTCAATTTGTGTCCAATTAAGACCTAGACACCCAGGTGAGGGGAGTTCCTAACTAATCAGTGACCTTAATTGCTCAATCAAGTACAACAGACGAGCCAAACCCGGTAGACACTTGGCCCTCCATGGAATGAGTTTGACACATGTGCCCTATAAGAGTCAACTTCCCTGGATCCTTCATCTGCAGCCCTTGGCTTCATCTGGTCCATTCTCGCATCCTTCAATTTCCTCAAATATGCTAAACCCATTTCAATTTCTGGTCCTTACACTTGTGAATACACTGTAAGCTGATAAATTGATACAACGTAGGGTTGCCCCGGGTACTTTCAATAAATTCCCTGGTTTCCATAAATCCTTGTTGGAGGATTCTGGAATACCTCCTTTTTCCCTTCTGATTCCGGGAATCTTCCAACCAGGATATCTGGGGGGGAAAATAATTTATTGAAAGTTGCTGGAATTTTACAACCCTAATGCAATCCATTTCAAGTTTTAGTCAAATACTGTATGGAAAACCTGAATATTGTTTCTAACAAGCACTTCAAAAATAACAGTTTTGAAACGTGTATCAGTTTTTTGCTATTAGATTAAATGGTGAGCCTATCATTATCTGATGTATTGGTGTCTAAACAAAATGTTCTCATGGTATTTCACGGAAAACAACTAAGATTTTTCATGAATGACTCCAGGGTGAAAGATGTGTGAAACACCAATTCACAATCAAAGGTTCAGAACACAAGATGGGGGACATTACAAGAGTTATCAGTTTTGAGTTGTGTACTTTGAGTTTTGAAAATATATCACTTACATCTGATGATTAAACTAACATTAGCCCAATAGAAAGATGCCAAATTCATAGTATTAATAATAAACCTTTTGAATATCTTAATCTTGTTGAGCAAACTCCCAATCCTATTGCAATTGGTTGCCTTAGGGTTCGCACACATCGCACCAAATGTGGATCTAGCATTCATCTGCCGTTTTGTTCAGCGAGCTGTGTTTTAGGGACCACCCCATTTGTAGACGTCTGCTGAATTTTTTTGGTGCGATTCTACATGTAAAATCAGTGCTCACTCAGTTCGCAAATTACATTCAGAGGTGTGTGTACTCTCAGCCAGAAAACGCTGTTGATGTGTCAGAGCCCTTACAATTTGTACATAGATTTTTTTTTTTTAATGACTGTGTCACAGGAGGCTGCTGAGGGGAGGACGGCTCATAATAATGGCCGGAACGGCACGAAGGGAATGTATCAAACACCTGGAAACAATGTCTTTGATACCGTTCCCGCATATTCCGCTCTAGCCATTGCCACGAGCCCATCCTCCCCAATTAAGATGCCACCAACCTCCTGTGTGTGCGTGTGAGGCAGGAAGGGATGGAGGGATAGCCTACAGAGAAATTGAATTGCAGACTTGTTCATATAATATTAGCATATAATGTTATGCCGGTTTGGATTTGTGTCTGAGTGCATAAGAGAGAGAACCATATGTGTTGCATTGTGCACTTATGGAAGGAGGTTAACAACAAGTTTTAGGAGGGGAAATAATGTAGAAATTCATACAGTGTGTGTGATTGACATCTCTGGAGGGAGAGCGAAAGGGAGATGGAGAAGGGAGGGTAGTGTGGGGACACCACACAATCTCTCTTTTCAATCACTTCTATATGCTCTGAGGGGAAAGTGTTCTCGCTCTCTAAGTCTATATGAGCGTCTGTGGTACAAGCACTGGCTGGGCTCAGAGAGAGAGAGAGAGAGGGGGCATGCTCACAGCACAGGGAAAGAGGGAAGAGAAGAGAGACAGTCACAGAAGTGAAGAGACGTGACAGAGAGGAGAGACGCGTACTGCCTCTCAGGAAAAGCAAGGCACAGTACAAGTAGGCTTCTCTCTTATCTTACACACGCCATGCACACTACTACACACTGCACAGCTATATATACAAACACACAGAATGCACATAATTGCAGTTTAAATCAATGTTGCATGTTTTATTGTGGAATACAGAAAATATGAACATTTGAAAATGTATTGTGAAATTTGAAATTCTATTACTTAGCCCCCCCCCAAAAAAAAAAATTATACTAAAACTATGTATATTGCTAGTTTGATGGATTATTTTTTTAAATTGTTAATGGTTCAAACGGTATCCGATATAAGAATTTGTAATCACGTGTTATTTGTTCAATCACAGATGTACTATTATTCTGATTAGTTTTGCATTAGCCAGTCTTTTTCTTGTGTGTTTTTTGTAGTCTGCCTGATCCTTCAGTGTACCGGATCAAATAGTGTGCCATAATGACTTTGAATCTGTTGCCCTGCTATCATGACGGACCAATGTGTTTCAGGAGCATTTTGATTATCTGTTGCCATACGTTTTAAGCTCACTTCAAAGTAAATGGGGAGCCTGGTCCTTTCACAGTTGAAATACCAGCCAATACTAGACTGCAATACCACTCAGAGTATAGGACTGACTTTCATCTCGATGTCTCTCTCCGCTTGGACAAGTTCATATGCAGCCTACGAAGACCCAATCAAATGTACTGTAGGCTCTAGACATTATGCCATGAACACACCATTCACAAATGCATTTCATTATGTACAGTTGTTTGTCATGTCACAGCGCAATGACTTGGGCAACATATTCAATCCCTCCTTCTTCCTCACCACCTGTTGCTTTACCATATTCAGAGTGAATCTTCATCTATTTTTCTCTGTATGTCAGTCTACCCATCTGTATTTCTTGGCTGAAGCATATTTGATAATGGGCAGTCATCAAATGCCTCAAAGTAGGCTGTGATTTGAGGCCACTAATAATCTCATTTTACGAATCGAATAAATAATGATAGTCACCCACATGAACTTGAAAAAAAAAACACATTTTAATTGTTAAAGCCATCTGATTAATCGCACACCACATGCGTCAGTGCAGGCGTGACACGGTTGGGTTCTGGATGAGATGTAGAGCTCCCCTGTTTTGCAATCAGAGGGTTTTCAGCTCTCATCAAGGCTCAGAAATGAGACTGGAAGAGCTCCATCAGGTGCATGGCAACAGCATTACAGGGGATGCATATCTGAGGCGCTGGCGCTTAGACCAAGTGAGTAAAGTGAGTGTAGCCAGTAAAGTGGGCGGTCAGGTATTAAAGAGAGTGGACAGGAAAGACATGACGTTTGCACAGACGC
>NC_036862.1:6993417-7041880 GCF_002910315.2 Salvelinus sp. IW2-2015 | reverse complement strand
TTCTAGTTAGTACATACATAGAGAAAGAGAGAGGCTCAACTCGGCGGAGGTGACGTGTTCTCATTGTTTCGCCCACCAAGCGTTGAGTTTTTGTTTCGAGGTCAATGAGATCGTGTCGAATTTGGTAAACAGAAAAATGAATGGCTTTTTTGCCACGTGAGGTTTATTTGATCGAATAGAAGTTTCGTAACGCTTAAGCTGTTACAAGTGTGCTGATGTAATTAGGACACGTGACATCCCGGTAACTTTGAGAAGAAACACTTTTTTATCTGAGTTGTCTCGAGATGGCTATGCATTTTCATGGCATGAGACTAGTAGCATAGCATCTCTCCAATGAATACAAGCGTTTGATGTCAACAACCCTCATTTAAATATTCAAAAAAGGATTACAATAATGAGATGTATCCACCAATCAAAGAAAGGATAGGCAGGAGCTAGACAGCCCGCCATGCCACTTTGTGGACAACGAGAGACATGTATCTTGTCAGTACATCTATAATCTTTGGTATATATTAAGTTAGCAGCTAAGGGAGACAGGGCTGCTGAGGGTCAAGGTTATGAACTTCGATATTGGTTCAACTATATTCTTTGCTCTATCATGCTGTAAATGATGGTGCTTCCTCCAGTGTTTCCTAACTGCCACAATGTAGTGACTCCCTATGCTGTGCTGTAGGGGAGCAGTGTACTGAGATGGATCCCATCCTGGAGGAGGTCCTGAGTGGGGCCAACACTACTGGAGGCCCCTCCCTGAACCACAGCAACAACCCCCTGGATGTGTTCTCTGGCATGCAGCTGCTGCTGCGCTTCAAGCCCCTCTTCCTGCCCCTTTACTGCCTTCTGGTGGCCGTGGCCGGCATAGGCAACTCCATCCTGCTGGCCTGTATCCTGGCTGACAAGAAGCTCCACAATGCCACCAACTTCTTCATCGGTAACTTGGCGGCCGGCGACCTGCTGATGTGTCTGACCTGTGTCCCTCTAACTGCCTCGTACGCTTTCGACAGCCGCGGCTGGGCCTTCGGACGCCCTCTCTGCCACCTGGTGCCACTGCTGCAGGCCGCCACCGTCTTCGCCTCGGTGCTGTCCCTCACGGCCATCGCTGTGGACCGCTACGTGGTGGTGGCCCACCCAGTGAGGAGGAGGATCTCTGTAGGGGGCTGTGGCGCGGTGGCTCTGGGTGTGTGGGGGTTGTCTCTGGCCCTGGCTGCCCCTCCCTCCCTCCACACGCGTTACCTTGACCTGAGGCCGCGCGGGGTGGAGCTGGTGGTGTGTGAGGAGTTCTGGCCGAGCTCTGGCCAGCTCAGGCTGCTCTACTCCTGCTGTATCCTGGTAGCCTCCTACATGATCCCTCTGCTGTCAGTCAGCGTGTCGTACTGTGCCATCACAGTGCACCTGAGACGCCACACGCTGCCCGGAGAGCCCTCACACTGCCAGCAGCGCTGGAGCCAGAGGAGGAGGAAAACCTTCTCTCTCCTGGTGGCGTCTGTGCTTGCCTTTGCCCTCTGCTGGCTGCCCCTGCAGGTGAGAACACACCGATGCGCGCACACACACACAGGCACAGGTACAATGCACTCACAATGATAGCCCACTGCACTTTCCTGATAGCCCGTTAACTTTCCTGACATTGTTGACATTTTTATATAATTAAGCAGATTTCTTTGAGAAAATATGATGAAAGAGCAATTTAGGGGCAGTTACATCACCTAGGCTGTGCATAATCCCAATGTAATCCTAATGTAATCCCAATGTAATAAAATGTAATGCTAATGTATGTGACCCACTGACTGTGTGTATTCCTCCTCCCTCCCTACAGGTGCTGAACCTGCTGCTGGACCTGGACCCAGACTACCACATCGTGGACAAGCGCTATGTCAATGTGCTGCAGGTGTGCTGCCACCTGGTGGCCATGAGCTCCGCCTGCTACAACCCCTTCATCTACGCCTCCCTGCACAGTAAGGTCTGGCTGCACCTCAAGGGCTACCTGTGCCCTTACTGCCGCCAGGGGCCCCCAGGGGGCCAGCTCCTCTCCCGCTCCACCTCCCGGAACCCGGCCACCTGCCTCAGCCTGCTCTCTGAGGTCTCCGCCCCCGCCAAAGAGACCCCAGGAGCCGTCGCTTCTGAGTCCGACCCCACCAACGACAGCACCCTCTGAAAACATCAGGAACCACAGTATGGTTTATAGGTAGGGGTCAAAGGTCATTACATATATCTCATAGACGCGGGTGTCCAGCGGGTGTCCAGCCAGACACCCGCTGTAGGAGCAGGGAGGAGGGGGAGAATGAGGAGAGACAGTGTGACAGAGGTTTTAGACTGCTCTGGAGACCGTCAACCCTCTGGATCGTTCGTTCTATTTGCCTTGGGTGTCACTACATAAGCCCTACTGCCAAAGACGATGAGCAGGTCTCCCAGCTATTGCGAGGCAGAGAGTGTAAACACTGTCACGACCGTGGGCTGGGATGCAGGTCTGGCAGCGGCAGAGGGGGAGATGACCCTTCTCTGAACTCCTCACTCTCCAAATGGATTACACACTAAACGGAGGAGGACGGCAGGGCAAAAACAGTCTGCAAAGACAGCTCGCTCTTTTCTTTTGTTCCGTCATTCCACTATGCTTTTGCCTGATTTTGAAATCTTTCATACTTTCTCTCCCTCTTTTTAATCTCTCTTTCCCGATTTATTTCAATGTATGTAGCTATAGTTTTATTTTGATTYCTCTCTCTTTTTYYCTSCCCCCCTGTCCSYWTCTGTCYCCCCCCCCCCCCCCCTTCTCTTTCTTTTCGCCTGGGCCATACGGCCCAGCCCAGCCCAGTGCTAGTTACTGTAGGTGTGTTGGAGTATCTTTGAACAGGTGTTGATCCCTGCAGTTGTCCTCTGCAGTCTCCCTGGAACGCAATTAACCCAAAGCGACGTTTCATCTGTTCAGTTACCAACAGTGACAATATGGCTGCCATATTAACTGACAGGAACAGCACCCAGTCTGCCAAATGTACCTCACAATTGGATTAGTTCCTTATCTGATGCTGGGTAGAGCAGCTAGAACACAAAGGACTTTTTTTGTCATTGTTTCACCACTTGCTGAACCCAGAGACATTGGCTTTGAGCCAAATCAAATGGATTCATTCCCAGAGGCCCTCTCAGGTGGTGTCTGTGACTTGGGTGTTATGCTCTGTTAAAAAGGTTAGAATGTTTTCAAAGTGAATTCCCCCCCCCCCCCCAAAAAAAAATGGTGTCGTTACGACGTTCCTACCATCTGATTTCCCAGTGTGTCGTGATGACAAGTGTGTTTCCGAGGAGGAGGTGTGTGTTTCTAACAGGGTTGGGCAGCAGTGTCCATGCCTGTCTTAGGGTGGTGGTTGAGACCCTAGTTTCATTTTGACAGTTTATTGGAGGTGTTAGGATGGCTTAGTTAGCTCGGGTTATTGTAGCTACCGCTCACAAGGCCTCTGAGCACGCTGTCACTGACTCACTCTAGCAAACCACCCATAGCGTCATTCCAACAAGAACACTGGGTCGGAATGACTTTAATTGTGATATTTATGGATGTTTGTGTACAACCAGATTTAATCCAAACTGAATGCTGCTGTTATGTGTGAGCAAAATGTGTTTTTCCCAATCTGCTAAATATAATGGAAAAGTCTCAGGGGTTTCGAAGGAAACTCCTTTAAACAAACGGTTCATGTAGGTTGGCAGTCATACATACACACATTTGAATCAATTCCTCCTGCTAATGCATGCCTGCAGTTTCACACATCCCTGTTGCACACACATTGTTTCTGTTCCTTCTCTGAAGAGGCACCTGTTCTACCCTACCTCTTTGTTGGCATCAGCTTGGTTTCCTGTATGCTGTTCAGGGGCACATGCCCATAGGGGGCACAAGGGCACGTACCCCATTCTATTTTTCCTGTTGATTTATTTTTCAGATGTTGCATGAATTACTGAACTTACATTTTTAAGCCCACATTTGATCATAATTATTATATATAATAAAAGATCTGTCAGCTGTATTTTGCAGTGGGGGCACAATGACTGGACCAGGCAAACTGTCCTCCCTTATTCTGTGGAGATAATTTTTTTATTTAAATAGGCAAGTCAGTTAAGAACAAATTCTCATTTACAATGACGGCCTACACCGGCCAAACCCAGACGACGCTGGGCCAATTGTGTGTTCCCTTATGGGACTCCCAATCACGGCCGGTTGTGATGCAGCCTGGAATTGAACCAGGGTGTCTGTAGTGACTCCTCAAGCACTGAGATGGAGTGCCTTAGGCTGCTGCGCCACTCGGGAGCCCCTAGCAAATGGTTCCTTTCCTGTTGCATCACAGAGTATAGATAGGCAGGACGCTAGATACTGTACTCTAGAGCAGCGGTATTCAACTCTTACCCTATGAGGTCCAGAGCCTACTGGTTTTTGTTCTACCTGATAAGTAACTGCACCCACCTGGTTTCCCAGGTCTAAATCAGTCCCTGAAAACAAGTAGTGGAACTGGCTTCGAGGTCCAGATTTGAGTGTGAGGGCTCTAGTGCGTGCAGACAGTATCGCCAGTGGAGGAGGAGAGTGTCGTGACACACACACAGCAGTTGATTTGATTTTAACGACCAGTGATGGCTAGGACTCGCAGGAGGTCATGTCTGTAAATGAGTTTGATCAAGCCATGTAGCCTATTGATTCCTTCTTGATGAATAAATAAAGCAAATGTTTTGTTTTCTCTGTAATACTAGCCACCTAGAAATTTTATGAAGTTGGCTAGATATGTTCTGAATCTCCAAACCTCTACCAAAAGCTATCAATCAAGTTGGAATAGCTTCTCTAACTAGCTTAGCTGGCATGCCTGCTGGCAAGGTTACTAGACTTTAGAAAAGCAACCAATTGGTAAATGTACAGAACAACATTCACATTCATTTCTATATTTTACCCAGATTTTAGCAGAGATGCAGAAAATAATATTTTGTTTCTTAAAAAAAAAAAAAAAAACACCAGTCAGGAGGTATGCTTTAGATATGTAGAAAAATACTTTGTTTAAATGTAATCTGTCACTTTATGATATGTTATATGTGTATTAATTATGATGCCATGATATATGCCTGTATTGATGATGTGTGTTATCATTCCATGTACTGTGTGGTAATTTGGATGTAAAATCCTAGGCATGTTTGTGCAGTATATTGAGGTGTGATTTACAACAGTCAGAATGACTCCCTCATTAAAATGACAATTGAACAAATGAAGAGGTATGCTTAGATAACTTACGCAGAAAAATATACATATTTTTTTACATAGACTTAGGCATAATGAATATGGATATATTGTAGGAAAAAGCTGTTTCAGGTGTTAGAAAAATGCTACATTCTCAAATTTACCCCCCCCCCCCCCTCCTCCATCCTCCGAAAATAATCGGTTCATGACGCACGCCCCTGATCCTGTTTATTTGCAAATTAAAAAGACTGCAAAATCGGTCTTGTGAAGAAAAACTTACTCAATTCTCTTTTCGTCTATTTCACACGTCACATTTTCACACACACACACAGACAAACAAAGAAAAACACTTAAATACACACATGCACATCCACCAATAGCGAAATGATGTAGCTATTTAGACCAGTACCAGTGACAAGTGCCACAGGAGGCGACTCTAAACAAAGGGCAGAGCAGTTAGACGGACCAGTAATGTCATGATGTTAAATGTGTGTGCATGCTAATTGGTTTCATTTATCCTATCTGGCAGCCATGACAGTAATGGGATTAGAAAGCCTGGATATAGCCTGTCTTCCCCAATCCCAGCAGGGCTCAACACACAACAGCAGCAGTTTCAGCCCATGGCCTTAAAGAGATAAGTGTTTAGTCTATGGATGAACCCTAGAGACAGATCTCGCTCTATCTCCTCTCTCGAGCTGGCACTGGCTCCCCAGACAAGTACCGTGTGTGTGTGTGTGTGTGTGGCATGTAGGGAGGGAGTGAGTCACATTACCTATATAACATTGACAAATGATTAAAAAACGATGTAATCAAGTTAACTGCAGGATTTGCTGTGATTAATCGCAAATTCCAAATGTTCTCAAATTGAGGTGTAATTTAAGATTTTTTTATACAAACAGCATTACATGAATATTAGGCTAGCGGCCAATCCTAAAAAAGGGCGTTCGTTTTTTGAGATACCCCTAACCGAGGTAGGACAAAACACAAACATGTTTTCTTCACATCTCTAATGTCTCCCATTTATGAAATGGATGGTGGTGAAAAAATATTTTACTGCAAAAGTGGTTAAATTAATAAATATTGTGACACACCACCTAAACTCAAACAGTGCAGAATAATCCCTAGTTGGAGGGAGGGGTTGTGGGCCACATAAACTCATGTAACCCAATTATACAAGCTCTAATATTGCTAAAACCCTACACACATAAATAAACCTGTTAACAAAGAGATACAATAGGGTAAAATATCAACTATGAATATTTATAATGAATGTAAGCTTTACTTTTTAGTCGCTGAATAATAGACTATTTTCCAAGTCAAATTTGTTCAGTGCTGTATGGTCCTGCCTGACAAAAATTGTTTATGTTGTGGCTATTGTAATCTAATCAGCTCTAAGGGAAACAAGTGAGCTGAGACAGTGAGTCAGTCAAAAGGTTCCTCTGGATTTTATACTGAGCAAAAATATAAACGCAACATGCAAAAATTTCTACATTTTTCGGAGTTACAGTTCTATGGATTTCACATGACTGGGAATACAGATATGCCTCTGTTGGTCCCAGATACCTTAAAGAAAAGGGTATCTGTTGTGGACACCATCTGACTTATGCAGCGCAACACATCTCCTTCGCATAGAGCTGATCAGGCTGTTGATTGTGGCCTGTGGAATGTTGTCCCACTCCTCTTCAATCGCTGTGCGAAGTTGCTGGATATTGGTGCGAACTGGAACAGAGCATCCCAAACATGCTCAATTGGTGAAACTGCTGGTGAGTACGCAGGCATGGAAGAACTAGGACATTTTCTGCTTTCAGGAATTGTGTACCGATCCTTGCGATTATCATGCTGAAACATGAGGTGATGTCGGCGGATGAATGGCACGACAATGGGGCTCAGGATCTGGTCACGGTATCTCTGTGCGTTCAAATTACCAGCAATAAAATGCAATTGTGTTCGTTGGCCGTAGCTTATGCCTGCCCATACCATAACCCCATTGCCACCATGGGGCACCTGAACTGGACTTGCATGTGAAGAATGATCTCTCATGCTCTGGCGACTCGTGCATTGGTCGGGGAAACTGTTCATCCCTATAAGGACGTAATACCATCTAGGCAAACAAGAGGCCCCTTAGGATGGTCAAACAAACAAACACGCTGTATGTGATGGTGTATGGTGGCTGGGGATTGACTGTGTCATAGTGGTCTTTGTGCACCATGCGTGACCAGTTCCACTACCTCTGCAACCCCTGTACTTCCCATAAAAAGCTCAAGGATTTTCTTCAAATGTATACAGTATGTGTGTGGAGATGTGCTCACGTCCCTCATAACCAATGCATGGTCTATGACCTACACTCTAAGTGGTCTCTAGGCAACCTGAGTCACCCTCACAGGTTCTGTCACTCTCCTCGTCTCCTGCTGGGCCTTCCCCAGACCGTAATTATAGCCAACTACCCGCAGTAAATATCGGCCAAATAATCATCCTACCCGACTTCCAAAGGAATATAGGAATATGTATGACGTGACCTCTAGGACCACGTTCAACATTAAAATGTAAATAAACTACAACCACAGGTCAATTAGGTGTTGGAAATATCTAAGGGCAGGTCTGTTTGTGACAGCCCTTCCACAGACAACCAGACAACGAACCATTCCGCTACTGCAGTATCCCCAGCACCAGTCAGGCTGATGGGTCTCGTTGGCATGCAAGCTGCATCTGCTGAGTGGCTGCGGCAACTTTTGTAGAACCGAAAACGGATCACCACACAGTGCCCTGCCAGTCATACAGGAAGGATACAGCCCTGGTCTCTGTAGCTTTCCCAGAATGACCAGTTAGCTGTGCAACCCGGCCAGGCCCAAGAACTACAACCACTACTGGATAGTTTGTATCTTCCCCCTTTTTTGGACACACTCATGTCCTGGTCACCTCATAAGACTTTGAATTAATCTTGCACACTTAGTTTCACTGGGGGGAAATAGGGGAGATGTTAGAGCTGTACATATGCGCTGCTAGAGTGGCTGACTGTTGTGGTTGCAGGCTGCTTTCCTGTAAATTGGTTACACTACTACGTGCTCGTGTCGTGAGAAATGAGGAGCACATCAAAAAGCTAGTTGGCTTCAGCTATTCAAACACAATTTCAGGCAAGGCAGTGGCACTCATAGTCCTAGTTATACCGAAAGCCGTATGAAACCTTTTTTAAAGACAGAATACCACAATGCAAAAAATAAACCAGGGCAATTTATATGCAGGCGAAAGTGTTTGAGCGTAATTACGTTGGCCATATTGGATTCAGAATAAAATGTATTTTCACCAAAACAGTCTTTATGGGCATGAGTGTTGTACACAATTCTGAAAGAAATGCCTCTCATCAGTAAAATGTATATTGACACAAGATTTGACCATCAAATGGTATTATGGCAGCCATATTGGACATTGGAGAAAAACAAGCTTTACATTTTGGGTGTTCATGGGGACAGTTGAACTAAGCTCATGAGGCATTTCTAAGTTCTATTCTTCAACAATCAAGGGTATATATAACATTAATTTATAAGTCCACAAATGCATGTACAGTAGCAACTACAGATTGCCTCTTTAAGTCTATCAAATGTGCACAAGTTTCAACATGTGTCCATTAGGCCTATGGATTTTAGTTATTTTTTTTATCAGCACAAATTAGATTGAGCAATAAAAGCCCCACTCGTGGTCTTCTTAAATGAAACTTGTTTTTGACCGTATGGAACGCAATACCACAGAGGATTAAAGAAGGTAGGAACTCCCTCAAACTTTTATTCCATAGGCTGGGATCCGCACTATGCAGCTGTTACGAGAGTGCATTTTTCACTGGCTGTCTACAGGTCGCAAAAACAATGATTGGTAGGCTGCCCAAACTCGGTCCTGGGGTCCCCCCCTGGGTGCACGTTTAGTTTTTTTCCCTAGCACTACACAGCTGCTTCAAATAATCAAAGCTTGATTATGAGTTGGTTATTTGAAATCAGACGCATAGTCCCAAAAAGTTTTCGGTTGTAAGCAAGAATCAGGAAAATAGAGTTATGGTCAGATTTGCCAAACAGAGGGCGAGGGAGAGCTTTGTGTGTGTTTCTGTGTGTGGAGTAAAGTTGATCTAGAGTTTTTTTCGCCTATAGTTGCACATGTGACATGCTGGTAGAATTAAATTCACCTGCCACTAGGAGTGCCACCTCTAGATTAACATTTTCTTGTTTGCTTATGGCCCTGTAGAGCTAGTTGAGAGTGGTCTTAGTGCCAGCATCGGTTTAGGGTGGTAAATAGACAGCTACAACAAATATCGATTACAACCAACAACCAAAAATGCCCGGGCAAAAACCTGATGTAATGTAAAATCAACATCCATTTTTGGTTGTCAACAAAACTGTCTTTATAGCTTGAATCCTTAGTTGCGACATCCATTTTTGGACTCATACATTAATAATATACCCCATGATTCCTGGACGTATGTAACTTATAAATGCCTCATGATTCTATCTTTAGGGCTGTATTCAATTGGTATCGCCAAAAGCATTGCGGAAGATCCGTGTTAAAAAGTGACACATGCAGCGTTTACCGCGAATGCAGTTTCTGCTACCATGGGAACGTTGCCTTTTGACATTAACTGTCGATCCTGTTATGAAGTGGATCTTCGGCGGTACGGATTGAACAGAGCCCTTGAAGCTGGAATCCGTAGAAGGGGAAAGAACGCCACTGTTCACCCCAGCGCCTTTGTTTTGTTGATGAAATGACGATGGCAGTTTCACCAACTACAGACCTCAGTTTCAGTTTGCGCCGACTGTATACTCCGACTTGTCAATGTTGAAAACGCTACAAGTGTTCCCTATAACGCACAACACTCTGTGTGATCAGTAATAATTGCACATTGATTGGAACCAACTGTGAGAGTGGCGTGGCAGGGAATCTGTCAGTTGTCACTGGTATGTTCATTGTAGCTGCTCCATATCACATTTGGCAGTAATGGAAGACGTGGCATTGAGGTACAATAGATTCGCTTTTAACTTGGATCTGAAGTACTTATCTTTTGCGATTTCTGTTTTCTCTTGTCTACTCCTCTGGAAGCTTCGTGCTTAGTTGTGTCTCGCAGGATTGCTGTCGGGGTACAATATACTCATGTTTAAGGGCGCTTGTCATTGATAGTACCAACACACACTCTAAGACCTTGGTGTTCTTCAGCCACGGGGAGAGTGAAGGTTTTCCACCTTCGTCTTTGAAAGCGAATGGCTTTGTTGTGCTTTCTTCGTGTAGCGTAGCAATACGATTTCAGTGTTTTTACTAGGGTTGCGAAATTCCAGATTTCCTGCTTATTTTCACCCGATTCCGGGAGCCCTCCAATCGGGATTTCCGAGGGGGAAAAACCCCAGGGAATTTATTGAAATTTCTTGGAATTTTGCAACCCTATTTTTTACACAGATCTGTGTGGAGTGAATGGGACAGCGGTTAGTCTTCAGAGAGCGCTGCTAAGATCCTCCAACGAACATGATCGACTGTGTGTATACAAGTGTGTATGCAAGCCGTAGTTGACATGAAGAGACTTGGGGAGACGTAAGGGGACGAGCGTCTTCGATGGTGTCTCCTAGCATACACGGTCACACAAAACATGCATATCAAGGAGAGAATCATAACTGTTTGTTCCACAGAGTGCCGATCCTTTGGTATTGTTTACAAACTGCTCATTGGTCAAGTGTTTTCTATACATACAGCCATTTTATGTAGCATGATCATATACAAGCGTCAGCTGGATTAATCTCTCGTGGACAGATGAAACGGCGCAAATCTGTCAGGGCTCATGTAGAATTATGTGATTACGAGCAGCAGTAGTTCCTGGTTTTCATCATTGATTTTATGTAACGGTGCAGTGATTTTCAAGCCTGTGTGCAGTGATTTTCAAGCCCGATTTTCAAGCCCAAAGTCAAAATTGTCTATGTCATAAAAATTCATGAAAACAAACATTTTCTTTTTTTGGCCATGATAAACACCGGTGAAATTAGCGGAAGGGAGGGCTTTGGCCTCAAGTTTCAGTTTTCTAGGGAGGAGACTTCACTTCCTTCATTTGCAAAAAGGTCATCACAATTGTTAATGGAGTTTCCCCAGAAGTAGAAGAGGACGTGACAAACTTTCGATAATTTTACTTCTGGGTAAACGAGATAAGGTCTGCATCTGTGGGGTAAAGTCACATATGCATTTATTTTTTATAATTTTACATCTGTCACATGTTCATAACGCCATTCACCTCTGCCATTTGTGCCTGGGTGCTAGAGAGCTGCGTTCATTGCCTAGAAAATAACATGATTTTGCTACAGTTGATACATAACTTAGCACATTGCTTTCACAAACGTTACGCGTAGAAATAAGGGGTTAAGTCATCTAATATTGTTCCATAATTTGGTGAGAAATATCAAGGACCCTTAGACAGACGAGATTGGTTTTCAATGGTGGGGCTTCATTTATAAAGATCCTAGAACGACATGTTGTGTTTGCAAACGAAACTCACTAATGGATCATACATAATTTATGAGTTGCTTCCCGGACACAGCTTCACAAACAGAGTAAGCAAACGGAACACACCCACGGCTTTTTGAGAAATAGGACCTAGTTTGCTATCTTGAGTTAGTTCTATTTCTGCAGAATGTTCACAGTCTCCAAAACTAACACAGTCTGCATATCTTTCCTTGGCATCATGTCCAACAAAGCTCTGGCACTGAGACAGACCAATAGTGATTCAGTGAAGTAAAGAGAGGAAATTACACTGGAAATTACATTTTTTGCTCTGTGAAAGTACCTTATCTCCAGGAGAGGGGTGTTTCCTTCTGTAAACAGGCTGTCCCCAGCCCTCATGAAACCAATTCAATATGACAGATAAATCTGTGTGTCTCATTTCAAGAGTTTAGTCCCCGTGAGCAGCTCAGAATCAGAGCAAGCATTCACATCAAAGCCTACTGTTCCCACCAGTAAAATGCCAACCACTCAGGCCGCTACCGTATCGACGGGCACCGTGGGAGCTTTATTGACGAGCAGCATGCTATGATGGGAATCAATCAACACCATTCCACACATAGCGAGAGAACCTACAATTCCAACACTGTCCCTCTTTAACTTACTCCACTGTCAGAGCTGAGAAGGTCACAAAAAGGATTGCCACTGAGAAGTGATAATTGAACCCTCCGTTTGGTGGACAAAGAATGTGGTGGCCCGATTGTGTTCCAAAATCAATGGAGTCTGGACTGTGTCTGGAACCTGACCGTTCCTGTCAGATTTAGTTAAAGATCTTCTCTTCTCAGCTCTTATCAGCGCTGAGCAGATAGAACAAACTTCACCTCTAATAAATTAGGACCCTCTCAACGGCATTCATGCAAACACTGTTATATTGGTTTGGAGTAAATGATTTCATTATAAACTTTCCTTCTCACCACTGGTTATTGGATTTGCCTCATGAGACCTACTGATATTAGTTTATGATGGCGTTCCTCCAAGTAATCAAGCAGGACTGAAATGACCTTGATTGGCAGCGATATTCAAATAAACAGTTTGAAGGCAGTGGATGATATCACGTTGCTCATCAATAAGTCGTGAAATACTCAATGCTTCTGGTTAGACAGGTTGATTACAAAGGCATTGCAGTATGGCGATTGGTGACCTCTACGTGGCTTTGCGGCTAATCATCCTCAGTCAGTGGAGGAATGTGTATTCTTGTGATGTATCATAAAAGGAGTCGAGCAGCTGCCAGATGATGTCGACGTTCCTCTGGGGGAAAAAGGTCATTGTAAGCTCAGAGGCACGGTTATGTGGGGGGAGGGTGGGGGGTAAAGAAGGAAGGAAGGAGAAGCAGTCAAGAGAAAGTATCCAAGGTTTCAGCTTCTCCAGGACCAGCAGTGGAATCTTTTTATGTTTTGTTTATCTGACAGAAGATGGATATCAGATGGTAAATGTCTCAATCTTTCCTCACACTTTCTCTCTCGCTTTCTCGACTTTTACCTTCTCTCTCATCCTGTTTCTCTGATTTTCTTTCCCTCCCCGTCTCTGTCCTTTCTCTCTTTTTCTTTCCTGTCTTCCCCTATCCCCCCCTCTCTATTTTCTCTCTCCCTTTTCCAGTATCTCTCTATATCTCTCCCTTCCGCCTAGCTCTCTTTGTCCCTCGCATTTAAACACCACTCAAGTCATCCCTTCACACACAGAAGGATTATCAGAGAGAGACAACCATGTGTGGGACTCGCAACACAAGCTCCAAAGAAAACGCCCATCCCTCTCTGTAACTGCAGCAACAGAGATATGACATCGGCGTTTTAATTATTGGCGTGTGGGGCCCATCTGTGTTACCAGCTGTAGATTACGGACTGCGTGTCCGTTTTAATTGCGGCTCCGTTTGCTGTATTTTGTAGTATGTTTGCTGTCAGTGAGGCGGATTGGAGCCGTGCTCTCCGTGAGCCACAGCGTCTCCAGAGTTTTCTGTTCAGCTTTCCTCATCAGCACCAGAGCGCTCTTATCCAGACCGTAAGGACCGTAGGGACCACCACTAGGATGGGAACCATGAGCCCTACAAATACCCTACCCTACTGCCAACCTGGGGACAGAGGGACTATGTCCCATCCCCACAGCCACATCCCACTCCTTCATTAAAGCGGGGGCCTATAGGGATCTCTCATGTTCAGAACATGAGTTAAAAAGATGTACTGACTCAGTTGATGAGGAAGTACATTATTTTCCTGTGCTGTATTTTTGTTCTCTTTTTATATTTTACCTTGAGGTACTGAGAGAGGAACTGATTTGACCCATAATGGAATTATACGTGTAAACGTAAGAAAAACACATGCGAATCTGAGTAGCTTCCTTTTTTGTTTATTGGATGAACATTGTCAACATGTCTTCAATGGCCAGTACTGTGTTTTCTGGGATTTCAACACCAGCATTGTTTACTACATAGATTTTGTTTAGGATAAATATGAAATTGAACAATGTTCTCATTTGTCGGTCCACAAAACAGGCAAATTAGAATATAAAGGTTCATTTGTAAACCAAGCATATATCAATAAAAACCTGTGACAGACCTGAAGAGATACAAGGGCCCTTCAAGCGGAACGACCCTGTAACATAAAGCCAGAACAGACAGCCTTTGAAAGGATTTTCCATACCAATGAGGACAGGCTTTAATAGAAAGGTCCAATTAAAAGAACATGATGCATATGAATGAACATCCATCCTCATCACCAAGCAGGATATTAGAAAAACTACACAAAGGCTACAGTCCTTTTCTTTGAACATTTTAAGGACAACCTGATTGACTGATTGTCCATGAAAGTGGGTTGATATGAAAGAACATGTTATTGAAGTCACACAGACAAACATGCTGTCCTTTTGACAATGTGCACGGAAGGGATTTACTGCAATAGATGAAGGGCATAAATACAACAGACACGCTCACAGTTACATGTAATCTGATTACCAAAAAAACTGTAACTGTAATCAATTACGTTACCAGCAAGAATATTGTAATCAGATTACAGATACTTTTGAAAAACTAGATGATTACTTCTTAGATTACTTTTAAACTCAGAAAGGATGTTGTTTTCTCAATGGTATTCAATTCAGTACTGAAAAAGCATCAGTTTGTTCCACCTGAGCGAGTCAGGAATCACTACGATGACACACCAAATGCGTTTGATGGATCCTTTTTGTCTTCTTCCAATGCCTCTTAAAGGGAAAGTAATCCAAAAGTAACAGAAAGGGAGTTTGGGTCATTCAAAAGTTACGTTACTGATTACAATTTTAGACAGGTAACTAGTAACTGTAATGGATTACATTTAGAAAGTAACCTACCCAACCCTGAACACAAACACTGTATGTAATCAGATCATGCTTGTATGGGTCTTCCATGTTACTGCGATGACGGAACTGTCTCTCTCCCTTTGACTCTTTCTGTTCCCACAGCAGCACAGTCTCATGTCCTCCCTTACCCCGTTACTGACCAGCACATACAGCACTGGGTCCACCACACTGTTCAGGCTGGACAGGGCCAGCGTGCACGAGAAGGGGAAGTGCATGATCTCCTCAAACTCACAGTACCTCTGTTCTTCCATATAGTAGTAGGCCAGGGAACGGGTCAGCAGGAGGAGATGGTAGGGGGCGAAGCACACAGAGAAGATCCCCATCACCCCGAAGGAGAGCAGCCGTACCTTCCTCTTAACCTGCTCCCCCAGCCCCTCGCTCTGCTTCACCTGACCCAGGATCCTCCAGTAACAGAGCCCCAGCACCAGCAAGGGCAGCAGGAAGCCGGTGCCCACCCGCAGCAGGTTGAACAGGACCACGGGCTTTGGCATGGGGTAGGTCTCGTAGCAGCGGTCCTTGTCGTCGTGGGTGTCCTGCAGGTTGTCCTTGAACAGCACCAGGCCGTGTGCGGACATGACAGCCACGCACACAACCAGACACAGCACCCAGGCGTAGCGTATGCTGCGGAAGGCCTTGGTCCTCAGGGGGTAGGTGACGGCCAGGCAGCGGTCCACAGAGATGCAGCACAGCAGGTAGATGCTAAGGTACATGTTGGAGTAGTAGAAGAAGCCGGCCACGCTGCAGGAGAGGCTGCCCAGGCTCCAGTGGTGGTCCCGGTGGTAGTAGTTGATCCAGAGAGGCATGGTGAGGATATAGAGTATGTCAGACAGGGACAGGTTGAGCAGGAATACCCCAAGGACGTTCTGGCTGCGGACCTGCTGGACGATGGGGCCAAGGGTCAAGAGGTTAAAGGCCAAGCCCAGGATAAAGGCCAGGATGTAGATGCCCATCAGGAAGTCACTGATAGGGCTTTGAGAGATTGTCACGCAAGTAAAGTTTGTTTTATTCATCTGTTTCTCCATCTGTGTTCAGGTCCAAACTGGAGTAGTTCCTGAAAAGACAAACAAGTATATTTTGTATGTAATTTGTGCAAAATAAAATACAGTTACAATGGCTTGTGATGTATGAACCCTGATCAGAAAAGCTTGATTATCACATCTATGCATTTTCCCCCCTTTCTTTAATCCAGAAAGTCATATTAGTCACTTTTACAAGGCCATGACTCATGAATGAGACAGACTAGTCTCTCTTTACTTGAACTTTCTACCGTCTAATTTATCAGAAAGTTACTCACATAGGGCTCTATTCAATCCACGTCGCGGAACTTCAACTTTACAGCGTGATTGGAATTTAAAGTGGCTCCCGAGTGGCGCAGTGGTCTAAGACACTACATCTCAGAGCAAGAAGCATCACTGCAGTACCTGGTTCGAGATCCAGGCTACATCACATCCGGCTGTGATTGGGAGACCCTTAGGGATGGGTGTCTAAGCGTACCTCTTGACTTGTTCAATTTTAATGAGGTTGTCATTCTGACTGTTGTAAATCACACCTCAATATACTGCACTAATATGCCTAGGATTTTACATCCAAATTACCACACAGTACATGGAATGATGACACACGTCATCAATACAGGCATATATCATGGCATCATAATTAATACACAATGACGTATTATCATAAGGTGACAGATTACATTTAAACAAAGTATTTTTCTACATATCTAAGCATACCTCCTGACTGGTGTTTCTTTCTTTTTTTAAAGAAACAAAAGATTATTTTCTGCATCTCTGCTAAAATCTGGGTAAAATATAGAAAGGTTTAGCGGAGATGCATTCAAGGTAAACGACGCATATATCGGGTCATTTGGAAATGACCTTAAAATGGATATTGCGGAATCTGTAACGCTTCAGCTTTACAGATTCAATAGAGCCCATAAAGTGTACCATAGAGACACACAAAAATAAACCCACAATACTGTATAACATATCCATTGAACACAGTTGAACTCATCCCTCAAAAGATGACATCCTCTTACTGACAATAATTTTTTTTTAAATCCCAGTATCCAGCTCATCATACTTTTCTCCAACCCCATTTCGTTAACAAAATCATTAATGTGTCAAAAAGATACTTTGACTATCCACTCTAACACAGTCAAAACTGTAACATACTATTTTAGCTTCGTAATGGGCTCTGGATGAAAAATATGAGTCTACCCTTCAAGAGTGGGTCTCTGAGGTTTAGTGATAGTCTCACAGATATCTAAACTAGATGCCCTCAATCTCACACAAATTATCATGGAACCTACCAGGTACACACCTAAATCAGTAAACACGGGCACCCTCATAGATATCATGCTGACCAACCTGCCCTCTAAATATACCTCTGCTGTCTTCAACCAGGATCTCAGCGATCACTGCCTCATTGCCTGTGTCCGTAATGGGTCTGCAGTCAAACGACCACCCCGCATCACTGTCAAACGCTCCCTAAAAAACTTCAGCGAGCAGGCCTTTCTAATCGACCTGACCCGGGTATCCTGGAAGGATATTGACCTCATTCTGCCAGTTGAGGATGTCTGGTTATTCTTTAAAAGTGCTTTCCTCACCATCTTAAATAAGCATGCCCCGTTCAAAAAGTGTAGAACCAGGAACAGATATAGCCCTTGGTTCACTCCAGACCTGACTGCCCTTGACCAGCACAAAAACATCCTGTGGCATACTGCATAAGCATCAAATAGCCCCTGCGATATGCAACTTTTAAGGGAAGTTTGAAACCAATATACATACACAGGCAGTTAGGAAAGCAAAGGCTAGTTTTTTTAACAGAAATTTGAATCCTGTAGCACAAACTCCAAAAGGTTCTGGGACACTGTAAAGTCCATGGAGAATAAGAGCACCTCCTCCCAGCTGCCCACTGCACTGAGGCTAGGAAACACTGTCACCACCGATAAATCCACTATAATTGAGAATTTCAATAAGCATTTTTCTACGGCTGGCCATGCTTTCCACCTGGCTACCCCTACCCCGGTCAACAGCTCTGCACCCCCCACAGCAACTTGCCCAAGCCTTCCCCATTTCTCCTTCACCCAAATCCAGATAGCTGATCTTCTGAAAGAGCTGCAAAATCTGGACCCCTACAAATCAGCCGGGCTAGACAATCTGGACCCTCTCTTTCTAAAATTACCCGCCGCAATTGTTGCAATCCCTATTACTAGCCTGTTCAACCTCTCTTTCGTATCGTCTGAGATCCCCAAAGATTGGAAAGCTGCCGCGGTCATCCCCCTATTCAAAGGGGGAGACACTCTAGACCCAAACTGTTACAGACCTTTATCTATCCTACCCTGCCTTTCCAAGGTCTTCGAAAGCCAAGTTAACAAACAGATCACCGACCATTTCAAATCCCACCGTACCTTCTCCGCTATGCAATCTGGTTTCCGAGCTGGTCATGGGTGCATCTCAGCCACGCTCAAGGTCCTAAACGATATCATACCCACCATCAATAAAAGACAATACTGTGCAGCCGTATTCATCGACCTGGCCAAGGCTTTCAACTCTGTCAATCACCGCATTCTTATCGGCAGACTAAACAGCCTTGGTTTCTCAAATGACTGCCTCGCCTGGTTCACCAACTACTTCTCAGATAGAGTTCAGTGTGTCAAATCGGAGGGCCTGTTGATCGTACCTCTGGCAGTCTCTATGGGGGTGCCACAGGGTTCAATTCTCGGGCCGCTCTTGCTGTCGCTCTTGCTGCTGGTGATTCTCTGATCCACCTCTAAGCAAACGACACCATTCTGTATACTTCTGGCCCTTCTTTGGACACCGTTAACAAACCTCCCTACGAGCTTCAATGCCATACAACTCTCATTCTGTGGCCTCCAACTGCTCTTAAATGCATGTAAAACTAAATGCATGCTCTTCAACCAATCGCTGCCCGCACCTGCCCGCCCATCTAGCATCACTACTCTGGACGGTTCTGACTTAGAATATGTGGACAACTACAAATACCTAGGTGTCTGGTTAGACTGTAAACTGTCCTTCCAGACTCACATTAATTATCTCCAATCCAAAATTAAATCAGCTCCCTATTTCGCAACAAAGCATCCTTCACTCATGCTGCCAAACATACCCTCGTAAAACTGACTATCCTACCGATCCTTGATTTCGGCGATGTCATTTACAAAATAGCCTCCAAACTCTACTCAGCAAATTGGATGCAGTCTATCACAGTGCCATCCGTTTTGTCACCAAAGCCCCATATTCTACCCACCACTGCGACCTGTATGCTCTCGTTGGCTGGCCCTCGCTTCCTATTCGTCGCCAAACCCACTGGCTCCAGGTCATCTATAAGTCTTTGCTAGGTAAAGCCCCGCCTTATCTCAGCTCACTGGTCACCATAGCAGCACCCACCCATAGCACGCACTCCAGCAGGTATATTTCACTGGTCACCCCCAAAGCCAACTCCTTCTTTGGCCGCCTTTCCTTCCAGTTCTCTGCTGCCAATGACTGGAACGAATTGCAAAAATCACTGAAGCTGGAGATTCATATCTCCCTCACTAACTTTAAGCATCAGCTGTCAGAGCAGCTTACAGATCACTGCACCTGTACATAGCCCATCTGTAAATAGCCCATCCAACTACCTCATCCCCATATTGTTATTATTTTTTTTTTTGCTCCTTTGCACCCCAGTGTCTGTACTTGCGCATTCATCTTCTGAACATCTATCACTCCAGTGTTTAATTGCTCAATTGTAATTATTTCGCCACTATGGCCTATTTATTGCCTTACCTCCCTAATCTTACTTCATTTGCACACACTGTATATAGACTCTGCTATTGTGTTATTGACTGTACGTTTGTTTATTCCATGTGTAACTCTGTGTTGTTTGTGTCGCACTGCTTTGCTTTATCTTGGCCAGGTCGCAGTTGTAAATGACAACTTTTTCTCAACTGGCCTACCTGGTTAAATAAAGGTGAAATTAAAAATAGAAAAATATCGGTTTGAGCCTTATTTCAGTGCAACTCGCTAACTCCAAATTGCCTGTGAAACTACAGCATCTCCCCACTTTTAACCCTTTCGTGTGAAAAGTTTCACCAATTTCAGGCTTTGTGACTCATCTTTTCTGACCCCCTCAGTGTATGATAGCAGTTACTGTCATGGGGTTCAGAACCTTATGACTGGACAAAAATGTGTCATGGAAATATTGGTTCCCACCTCCTAACGGGTTTATATTACCTTATGTTAATGCCGCTGTTCAGTAATTGCATCTAAATTTGCCATGGATATTGCTCTGCATGATTTCAAACTGGCTGACGATCTGCTACAGCACAGGTTGTGATTAGTGGGAGAGCATTTGCACTTCATTGTGACGTCCGATGAGCCAGACTCTGTGATTGGATGAACTAGATATTTGGAGGCAACAAGACTGACAGCAGGACAGTTCGTAGGTTTAATACGTGTTTAAATCCTTTACTCTAATGTAAGGACGGACATACTGTAGTTCTATAGAGTTCATATGGGTTGTTGTGATAATAGCAGGAAGAAATCTGTCCTGCGGCTGTAACTTGGTGATGACATTCGGACTGGTACTGCACACTGATAATCAGATCTAAGTTTCTGTCCTAGCTTGCTCCAGAAATAGACAGGCAAGTCTGACTATCACATGAAACAGACATCATCATTAAAAATCTAAATCCCAATTAGACCCTGGGAAACATGGTAGCAACAATGTGATGGATATCTATGTTCCTTTCAATAACACCTACACCAACATGTTTTGGGATTATTAGTAGCACAATCACATAATTACCTTTTCAGGTCTCTGGTGGAGTAATACAAAGTGTAATTTATTTTGCTGTTGATTGCACTAAAAGGTGTTGATTGGTATTGAGGAGTAGTTTGGTTCGAACTCAAATTGGCGAAAGAATTAGTTATGAAAGATAAGACAGGAAATCAGTTTTTTATTTATGAGGCTGAGTAGATGATGTTGCTATGTTCCATCCACCTCCTACTCAGGCTTTGTTGTTGTCAGTGTGCAGAAACAGAAGACCCTTAATGGTATAAGTGGATGATCGGGAGGAAGTTTGATTTCTCATCCAGCCTCACGAATTTAGATGCCATTTGGAAGTAGAGCAGAGTGTGTGTGTGTGTGTGTGTGTGTGTGTGTGTGTGTGTGTGTGTGTGTGTGTGTGTGTGTGTGTGTGTGTGTGTGTGTGTGTGTGTGTGTGTGTGTGTGTGTGTGTGTGTGTGTGTGTGTGTGTGTGTGTGTGTGTGTGTGTGTGTGTGTGTGTGTGTGTGTGTGTGTGTGTGTGTGTGTGTGTGTGTGTGTGTGTGTGTGTGTGTGTGTGTGTGCGCCAGGCAATGTACAGATGTATGATCTTAATTTGATCCAGTTTGCTAAAGCAGGAAAATATTCCTGCAGCAACAGAAAATGTGACTTATAATGCGGATTTTAATTCATGGGCATTTTTGTAGGGGTTGATACATTTTTCTTGAGAGAAAATCAAGTCTGAAATTTGAAAGTGGAAATTCCGAACTTCAGAAGCCGTCTTAAACCTCAAATACACTACAAGTTGTGCATTTCCTGCATTTCAAAAAAGTTATACTGTTACAGGGTGATCAAATTAAGATCCTAAACGCATGGGGGGAAAATGGTGCTATCTAGAACATAAAAGAGTTGTTCGGCTGGCCTCATAGGAGGACCCTTTGGAGAACCCTTTTTGGTTCCAGGTAAAACACTTTTAGTTCTAGCTAGAACCACCTTTAGGGGACCATGTAGGGACCCTTTCCACAGAGGGTTCTACATGGATCCCAAAGGGGTTCTACCTGGAACCAAAAAGGGTTCTCCTATTGGGACAGCCAAAGAACCCTTTTGGAACCCTTTTTTCTAAGAGTGTACACGTGTAAGTATGGGTGTGTTCGTGTGCATTTGTGGGTGTGGGTGTGGGTAGGCCTATGGGTGTATGTAGCACTGCATGTGTTACGGAAGTTGGCAGTCTCACTAAATTGGCATGAAATGTCATGTGATGTAAAGGTACTCTACACTATAGAATTAGTATGTTTATCTAGCCTGATGAAGCACTCAATCCTATTCCCTGGTTTAATCCTCGTGGTGTTGATACTAAAAGGTAATTCTATGGGTGACCCACAGATGTGTCATTAATCTAAGTTCTCACCTTGTGGATGACTGAGACATAGCATGCAAAATAAAAGAGCCTACCTGACCAGTGGTCCATGAGGTGAGATTAGTCGTTCATTATGTACCCGCTAAGACTGAGCATTGACTATGTGATGTTTTCATTTTTACCACGGTAGTCCAAACCCTCATGAATAGGGCAACCTGTGAACTGTATTTTGGTTTGCTGAAAGACTACAGACCTGAAAGACAACTTGTGTAAATCAATAATCAGAACATTCTGCTATGCTGGTGTAATCTACTGTACTAGTACAGGGTTTCCCAAACTTGGTCCTGGGCCCCACCTGGGGGCACGTTTTGTTTTTTGCCCCACCACTACACAGCTAATTCAAATAATCAACTCATCATCAAGCTTTGATTAGTTGAGTCAGCTGTGTAGTGCTAGGGGGGGGGGGGACCCAAGAGGGGGCCCCAGGACCGAGTTTGGGAAACCCTGTACTAGAGCACTGACTAGTCAGACCGTTTGGCCCGGCAGTAATCACTGTGGGATCTGTAAACATCTTTTAGTTTCAGAGACATTGGTGGGATAATCATTGCGTTGTTGAACATTTTGCCAACAGCTTGAGGTGCGAGTAACTCTGGTATTCCTCTCGTATGCAACAAGGATCGCTGACGTTCCATTGACTCGTAAAATACATTCATATTGCGGACACATAGTGCATGATACTGTCACACTGTGACAGCTGTGCGTGTGTTCTTGTGCTATATTGTGGATACCCTGCGCTCGACCACAATTCCATTTCCTCTTTCTTTAGAAAAGAAAGGCTTGCAGAATGCCCGTCCAAACTCCTACATTCCGGTACATTACTGAAGAACACCGGAGGTCTACTTTCTCAGGCAAGCTTTGGTTATATCTCAAGTTTGACCTGGAGAATGCACTTTCTTTTTTTTTTAAAGCTATCTGACCTGTCTCATTAATAAACGCTTTGTGAATATTAGTGTAGCGGGCAACTATACATGAGTCTGCAACTATACATGCTACCTGCCGTGCGTTCTCTCCCACAGGAGTCTCTGTCTGCTACATGTCAGATTTAAACACCATCTTGGATAACTCCCTGAGATTGTGGGTGTGTTTCCCTCCTTGTATTGTCCGTGTTCTCTTAAAACGTCAAACGAACCTTGCTTAGCACCTAGAAGAGTACATTTGACTGACACTACATGTAATATCTACCCACTGAAGCCATCCTTCCTAGCCCTCTAAAGACGTTTCTAATGTGGATTTCACTTAATTACATCTATCCAGCAGTATGCTAACGTTCTCTTAGCCAAACACACAGGCGTCAACTCTCAGACGTCCAGTGACAGCTAAAAGTAAGCTCTCCCAGGTTACAGTCAGTCTCGTGTCCCAACGGTCTCAACGCATAACTCGTTCACATCTTTAGCAAAATGTCCTCTTCTTTCTCAATCGGAAGACTGTTCTCCTCCACATTTCCACAGTTCTCAGAATCCACCCTCTGTCTCGCCCTTTAAGCACCTGTGAGAGCAATTAGCATGTCTTCCATCATTGAACCAGTCACTGGCTACATTCCCAGACCTCTTTAGTCTAATCATTTAGTAAGGCTGACACACTGCTACAGGCTAGTCATCATTCTTTTTACCACTGTCATCCTGGGGCCAGAGCAACAGGGAAAAGGGCGTGTTGGGGGGAAGGGAGTTCTTTTAGGACCGAATTAAAAATTAAACTTGTCAGCGCATTCTTTAGGTAGAATATTTAAAAAGCGCGCACCTGCATCTGTGAGGTGATTTGAACTGAGACCTAAAGGACTCTCCGACCAACTTGAGAGACTATTTGTATGTCTTATCTTCTAAAACATACAGTGATACTCTGTGCACTAACTTTTAGTGCACGTCTTAACTCCGTCAGAGAGGAAAAGGTTGACAAAAGCTTTATCATTCATTCAGCTAGACTTTTAATCACTTCTGAGTCCTGAACACTGTTTTAGAAGTCCTCACCTGTCAGTTGTGGGACTTAGCTTGTTGTCGACAATGGTTCTCCAAAGTGGGTCAAGAACTTCTGTCTCCTTCCGTAACCCTCATGCACAGGAGATTTCCATTCAGTCAGCCTGAGGGGAGGCTTCAGAACATTTGAGGTACTGCCAGACCATTAGAGTCCCACATGGTGACCGTAAGAAAGCTGCGACCACTCCAGTTAGAAACACTCGGATGAGAGAAGACAACCGACAGGCTGATGTTTTCAACCCAGTACACGTCCTCCGCAATGGGGAAACGCCAACCATTAGCAGTCAGTCCACTCACTGAAGTCAAGAAGTCAGACAGACAGCCATGCACGAGAGAGACGGAGAGAGAATAAGTCAGACACGAGAGGGGAAGAGAAGAGGGATGTTTAGGGCAGAGGGGTGGGAGTTTTCTTCAGCATACACGTGCATCTTAAAAGTAATGACTTTAGGGTGGGGGTGGGGGGGGTTAGAGACTCAGCTAGAGCCCCTGTCACACACTACCTCCCTGGCATCTCTAGATGTATATCGTTCAAACTGAAACGTTCAACTTGACTGGCAGTCAGGCTGACCACAATGGTAGTTTCCTCCACAGGAGACCACAAAGAAACTAACAAGAGACAAAGAGAGCTAACAGCAGCAGCATACACTCCAGACATGCAGGCGTTGTGAGTCAATAATACAATGGAAGATACCGATCTTCAGATCTGTCTAGTGGGCTTTTCCTGTGACGTAGAGGTCCAATACAACACGTCAACCGGACTGAAAACGTCAGTGAAAATGCCGAAATGATTCAACACGGGTCAGGTCGTCCCAAACGTCATCTCTGTACTAGAGATGAACCACATCTGGGGATCACGTGACTTGGACAGCATCTGCTGATTAATACTGGAGGGAGATATGTGTATCACAGTCAACGTTTATCTGGGAATGGGAAGTGAATATCCTGTATAAACCCACTCGCCCTACACTCCGTGTAAACATTTATCATTCAGTCTTTGAATTTTGTTTTGTAATACTCTCTCAACATGCATGAGAGGTTCAATGAGTTACAGCTGTGACAAAATGATTTTTTTTAAATGAACGTTGCTGCAGGGAGATGTACAGTACAGGAATGTATGAAGGGACAGTGCATTTGGAAAGTATTCAGACCCCTTCCATTTTCCACATTTCGTTACATTACAGCCTTATTCTAAAATGTATTAGATTAATTGTTTTGCTCATCAATCTACACATTATTCTTTTATTTTTATTTAACAATGTCCCATAATAATAACACGAAAATGGGTTTTTGGACATTTTTGCAAATGTATTAAAAATAAAAAAACAGGGATACCTTATTTACATAAGTATTCAAATCGTTTTGCTATAAGACTCTAAATTGAGATCAGGTGCATCCTGTTTCCATTCATCATCCTTGAGATGTTTCTACAACTTGATTGGAGTCCACTTGTGGTAAATCTAATTGATTGGACATGATTTGGAAAAGAACACACCTGTCTATATAAGGTCCCACAGTTGACAGTGCATGTCAGAGTAAAAACCAAGCCATGAGGTCGAAGGAATTGTCCGTAGAGCTCCGAGACAGGATTGTATTGAAGCACAGATCTGGGGAAGGGTACCAAAAAATGTCTGCAGCTTTGAAGGTCCCCAAGAACACAGTGATCATTCTTAAATGGAAGAAGTTTGGAACCACCAACACTCTTCCTAGAGCTGGCCACCCGGCCAAACTGAGCAATCAGGGGAGAAGGGCCTTGGTCAGGGGGGTGAACAAGAACTCGATGTTTACTCTGACAGGGCTTCAGAGTTCCTCTGTGGAGATGGGAGAACCATCCAGAACGACAACCATCTCTGCAGAACTCCACCAATCAGGCCTTTATGGTAGAAGACCTCTCGCTTGGAGTTTGCAAAAAGGCACCTAAAGAACTCTCAGACCATGACAAACAAGATTCTCTGGTTTGATGAAACAAAGATTGAACTCTTTGGCCTTAAGGCCAAGTGTCACATCTGGAGGAAACCTGGCACCATCCCTACGGTGAAGCATGGTGGTGGCAGCATCATGCTGTGGCGATGTTTTTTAGTGGCAGGGACTGGGAGACTAGTCAGGATTGAGGGAAAGATGAACGGAACAAAGTACAGAGAGATCCTAGATGAAAACCTGCTCCAGAGAAGGTTCACCTTCCAACAGTACAACGACCCTAAGCACACAGACAAGACAACACAGGAGTGTCTTCAGGACAAGTCTCTGAATGTCCTTGAGTGGCCCAGCCAGAGCCCGGACTTGAACACAATCGAACATCTCTGGAGAGACCTGAAAGTAGCTGTGCAGCAACGCTCCCCATCCAACCTGACAGGACTTGAAAGGACCTGCACAGAAGAATGGGAGAAACTCCCCAAATACAGGTGTGTCAAGCTTGTAGTGTCATACCCAAGAAGATTTGAGGCTGTAAGCGCTGCCAAAGGTGCTTCAACAAAGTACTGAGTAATGGGTCTGAATACTGTGATATTTCAGTTTTTATTTGTAATAACGAACTTTTCTAAAAACCTGTTTTTGCTTTGTCATTATTGGGTCTTGTGTGTTAGATTGAAGAGGGATTTTTTTTCATCAATTTAAGAATAAGTCTGTAACGTAACAAAATGTGGAAAAAGTCAAGAGGTCTGCTTACTTTCCGAATGCACTGTATGTGGGTAAATGAGCAGATATAAATGTCAGTGGTGATACGTTTCAGAGATTAGAAGTTGGAGTTGGAGAGAAAAGGAAAATCTGTCCTGAAGTGAGGATGTGTTGTGCTCAACAGGGAGATGAAGTGAGAGAGACAGAGCCCCCTCTACGGGGTGGCAAAGCCGGGCATGGTATGGAGTCACCAGACAGAATTTGTGCCCCCATTGTTTGTTTCCCCATAAACGTAATGAATGGTGTATGAATTACAATGCCTGGTTTTGCCAACGTAGCGTTGTTGGGCCTGCCCGTAGCGCAGACCGGGTCAGAGACTATGCCGGGTGCGCTTTCATGATCTGAGGAGGGGGAGGGAGGGGGGGGATGTAATAATGAAATATTTAGTACTTAAAATCCCAAAATGCATTGTGATTGGGCACCTAGCCATGCAATGTCATAAGATACCGTCTTCATCCCCTTCATTTAGGAATCTAATTGGATCCCACCCAGGTCGGGATCAAATTAACCGTTCTTTTCTCTCAAAGAGAGAGAAAAAAGTTGTTCACTTTTCCAGACAGCTACAGCTAATAATAGGCTAGCTAGTAGCTACTAGCTTCGTTAAGTTCAGGAAGCGGTGAGCTGAATATTTATAGCTGGCTAATCAGCATGGATATGCGAAAATGGCTAGGCACTGCCAAAAGCAAAAAGAAACGGAGGACCACCATGTCGAGTGCGATGCCAAGCTCACCGAGCAGCCCGCTAGGCCTACCGCCGAGAATGAGGAGCCTAGCAGCAAATGTAATACCCGCCCATCCCCCACGCTCCCTGCTGACCAACAAGATTGAGGAGAGACAGGGCCTAGCACCAACACCACGAGGGTAACATCACAACAAGCACCTGCACCTCCATTACCCCAGCCACTAGTAACTAGCTCCTGAGGACTTGTTGGATCTAACCAAAACTGAACCAGTTTATTGGTTCTTGCGAAACGAAGTCGCCACCACAGCCAGCAACAACAAATGCACCCCAATCAGTGGTCTTCAAGATACACCGGCGGGCCTTTGTCAGCAATGCAGACTGTGCTGTTGGCACTGAAACATGGGTTTGGATTAACATTTGGGACATCTACAGCAATGTGTGAAAATTCCTTCTCCACTCTTAAGGGCTTACTCAGTGAACACAGATGCAGCATGTTACATCAACGAAAAGCCTAGCCGGTCCCGCTGGCATATGAACGGGAGCTGACAAGTACATTTCGGCAGGAAGGAGGATGGAATCTGACATTTCTCATGAGGTTCAACACAGCATGGAGGAGGCTGCAACTCGTCTAAATGGTAAGCTACAACCTTTATGGCCCTGGCTACCGTGCCTGAATGATTCATTCGTTGGTTTTCCCTCATGTAAACCGCCTTGTTGTTAGGCTCATTTTTTTATGTAATGTATAGTTTAGCCCTTTGCTTTTTACTTCAATTCATCTTTTAGATTTATCTGTGATTCATAATGTCATTCCTTGCTTTTGCGGGTCTAATTGCTATTGATAGATACACAGTTTTGCGTTATTTGACGGGTATAGGGACAATGACCAATGTGGCCTATTGGTTGTGCTCGGAGGTGACGCTGCCAGCACATCTAACATTATCCTTTCATCGAGCTGACTGCCTGTAGCCTTCTGTCCACAGTCCTGAAGGATGTTTACAGTGTGAGCTGTTTTTAATGAGCGCATCTTGGGCTACCAGTCTTCGTGGGGCTTCTCTTCGATGTCTGGTGCTTTCTTGTGTGCAAAATGACAAGACAGTTGTTGTGTATATGGCTGCATTTCAGATAGGCCTCCATTTTTTTGTACATTTTGTATGTAGGACCCATACCGTGTGTAGCCTACTAAAACAAGTAGGCAAACTTTCACTCAGTTCTTATTCATTTGCATTACAGTCATTGTCTGATAGTATTGACCACTTTTACAATAACCTATGATAACAATACAGCCTACTTTCTCACCTCTCCCTGCTCTCTTGCTATGCCGTGTGTGTGTGTGTGTGTGTGTGTGTGTGTGTGTGTGTGTGTGTGTGTGTGTGTGTTGTGTGTGGTGTGGTGTGTGTGTGTGTGTGTGTGTGTGTGTGTGTGTGTGTGTGTGTGTGTGTGTGTGTGTGTGTGTGTGTGTGTGTGTGTGTGTGTGTGTGTGTGTGTGTGTGTGTGTGTGTGTGTGTGTGTGTGTGTGTGTGTGTGTGTGGTGTTGACGACGCCTCCCCCACTCTGTCTGCCGTATTCTCTCTTTGTTCTTGTTTCCTTATTAGGATGTCGGTGGGCGGAGTTGGGAGGGTCATCAGATACATGGGAACACCTGGGCCCGGTGTCTTCCGGATAAAGACACCACTTCCCCATTCATGGGGGAGACTCTCTCCATGTAGACACCTTGATAGATTCGGTTATGTTTCATGGTGCTTTTTGGTGTTTGTTTTAGCATCTTTCAACACCCTGCATTATCACATTCATGCATGCAAAACATTCACTTACACTGCTGATTGCTGATTACACACACCATTGTATATTATACCTAGTTTCTTTATCTAATAAATATATTTTGTTACTCTTATTTCCACGTGGTCTCCTTTTGTTACGGGCTCTGAGCCGGTTCGTCACAGTGTGTGTGTGTGTGTGTGTGTGTGTGTGTGTGTGTGTGGTGTGTGTGTGTGTGTGTGTGTGTGTGTGTGTGTGTGTGTGTGTGTGTGTGTGTGTGTGTGTGGTGTGTGTGTGTGTGTGTGTGTGGTGTGTGTGTGTGTGTGTGTGTGTGTGTGTGTGGTGTGTGTGTGTGTGTGTGTGCTCAGAATGTGAATTTACTCTATTCACGGCAGATTCAAATTAGATACTGCCATGTAAGAATTTTACATCAGCTATGACTGTAGGACATTTTAGATCAGCTATGAATGTAGAACATTTTACATCAGCTATGACTGTAGAAATTTACAATCAGCTATGACTGTAGAACATTTTACATCAGCTATGACTGTAGAACATTTTACATCAGCTATGACTGTAGACATTTTAGATCAGCTATGACTGTAGAACATTTTACATCAGCTATGACTGTAGAACATTTTACATCAGCCTATGACTGTAGAACATTTTACATCAAAGCTATGACTGTAGAAACATTTTACATCAGCTATGACTGTAGAACATTTTACATCAGCTATGACTGTAGAAACATTTTACATCAGCTATGACTGTAGAAACATTTTACATCAGCTATGACTGTAGAACATTTTACATCAGCTATACTGTAGAACATTTTACATCAGGCTATACTTGTGAACATTTTACATCAGCTATGACTGTAGAACATTTTACATCAGCTATGACTGTAGAACATTTTACATCAGCTATGACTGTAGAACATGCACTTACTGTCACGCCCTGGCATTAGAGAGACATTTTATTTCTCTATTTGGTTAGGTCAGGGTGTGATTTGGATGGGCATTCTATGTTTTCTATTTCTTTGTTTTTGGCCGAGTGTGGTTCCCAATCAGAGGCAGCTGTCTATCGTTGTCTCTGATTGGGATCATACTTAGGCAGCCCTTTTTCCCACCTTCTGTCTTGTTTTTGTTTGTTGCATGGGTTGCACTCCTAAGCTTTTCGTTCATTGAGTTGTTTATTGTTTTTAGGTGGAACATTTAAATTAAAGAAAATGTACGCCTACCACGCTGCACCTTGGTCTTCATTTAACGACGGACGTAACACTTACTTTGATTGCGTTTGCTTTCCTGAAACTCTCCCACACAGAAAATATTGTGCACCTGAAGAAGTGGGGGCTTGGTTACGCTCATTGCAAAGTGTCTCAAATTCAACAGAAATATAGCCTATACTTCTAACGATTCAAGTTTAAGCTATGAAGCCTGTAAGAATCTTTTAGAAACTAGTGGTGCTCGTTCTGTCGAGCTGATTGATCTGTGCGTGTTGGTAGCCTAGTGGTAAGAGAGTTGGGCCATCAACCGAAAGGTTGCTAGATTGAATCCACGAGAAAGGCAGTTAACCCACTGTTCTTAGGCCGTCATTGTAAATAACAATTTGTTCTTAACTGACTTGCCTAGTTAAATAATATATATATTTTTTTAAGCCACAAATTATGTGCCTTAGATGCCTACTGCATCTACAGCTGCATTTTGGATACACATGTCCTTTTTGTATCTTGTGTTATTAGGGCTGTAACACAATACTAGTTAAGCCCCCTCAGAGAGAGAGAGAGAGAGAGAGAGAGAGAGAGATTTCAATTGACATTTTTCTGCGGACAACATGTCTCCTTGCCCCACCTCTGCTCTCCTCCCTGAATTCAGTTAGTTCCTGCTGCCTGTGTCTGCCAAAACTCTGCACTGCATCATACAGTAGTTATGGTGATGCCTGTCTCCTGTAACATTCTGTAACAGTTAGCATTAAGGTCATCTGTACTTAGCAACTAGGAACATTTCATTTGGGTAGAAATGTCTTGAAAAATATTGGTGACGGTCTTACTCTGCTCTGAGTGCACAGCTGTGAGTGTATATGTCCATCCATGCCTTTTGATGTTTTGAGATATTATAAATACGATGTGAATGTATTACTAAGGCCTAGATTCAATCAGATGACGTGTTAACGTGTGATTGCAGACACCCACATAGGGCATATTTTGGCTGTGTAGGAGGTGGAATTGCGTTGGAGCACTCAATTCCGTGAGCAGCTGCACATCTCACATTCCAGTGCTTTAACTTGTTTACAAGGCTGCATGGGATTTCTGTTCATGTGATTCTGTGCAGCCAATGGCAATGTCTGCTTTAGGAGCCACTTGTAGGTTTGACATCTCTACTATAGTTCCACCTCTGACGCCGCCAAAACAACGCTATGCGATTGTCAGCGAAAGCGAATCTGATTGAATAGAGCTCTTAATACATTGTAGCCCAGAGGAGAAACTGATATCTCAGGGATTCTTGATAGACGGGACGAGAGAGAGCTACACTACCGTTCAAAAGTTTGGGGTCACTTAGAAATATCCTTGTTTTTGAAAGAAAAGCACATTTTTTTGTCCTTTGAAATAACATCAAATTGATCAGAAATACTGTGTAGACATTGTTAATGTTGTAAATGACTATTGTAGCTGGAAACGGCTGATTTTGAATGGAATATCTACATAGGCATGCAGAGGCACATTATCAGCAACCATCACTCCTGTGTTCCAATGGCACGTTGTGTTAGCTAATCCAAGTTTATAATTTTAAAGGCTAATTGATCATTAGAAACCCATTTTGCAATTATGTTAGCACAGCTGAAAACTGTTGTCCTGATTAAAGAAGCAATAAAACTGACCTTCTTTAGACTAGTTGAGTATCTGGAGCATCAGCATTTGTGGGTTCGATTACAGGCTCAAAATGGCCAGAAACAAAGACCTTTCTTCTGAAACTCCTCAGTCTATCCTTGTTCTGAGAAATGAAGGCTATTCCATGCGAGAAATTGCCAAGAAAATCTCGTACAACGCTGAAAATCTCGTACAATGCTGTGTACTACTCCCTTCACAGAACAGCGCAGATGGGCCCTAACCAGCATAGAAAGAGGAGTGGGAGGCCCCAGTGCACAACTGAGCAAGAGGGCAAGTACATTAGAGTGTCTAGTTTGAGAAACAGACGCCTCACAAGTCCTTAACTGGCAGCTTCATGAAATAGTACCCGCAAAACACCAGTCTCAACGTCAACAGTGAAGAGGCGACTCCGGGACGCTGACCTTCTAGGCAGAGTTGCAAAGAAGAAGCCATATCTCAGACTGGCCAATAAGAAGAAAAGATTAAGATGGGTTAAAGATCACAGACACTGGACAGAGGAACTCTGCCTAGAAGGCCAGCATCTTGGAGTCGCCTCTTCACGGTTGACGTTGAGACTGGTGTTTTGATGGTACTATTTAATGAAGCTGACAGAAAAATGTCGCCCATACAAAAGGGGAAACTAACAAAGAGTCACTGACAACAACCAAAATGAAACGTGGGGTTTTAGGAGGGGTGTCCACTGAAAGTTGACTAGCCACAACACTTTTTTGGAGAGTTTGAAAGTAGGATCATTTTCTCCGGACAAGGGCATTTCTGGGTATAAAGTCGACATGGAAATTAACAATATAACAAAAATCCCCCTATATGTTTAAGGTGAAATAATGTAACCAAATACAAAAATGTCAACTGTTCCCTGCCGGACAAGAATTGTCCCAACTTTCAAGAATCCCTGCTCTACAGTTACCAATAGTGTTAACTTTGCCAATTACATCTGCAGCAAATTCAGGAAGTTGTGCAAAATATGATCTTGGACAGGATGTCTCTACCGTGTAATCTAGGTTGATAACAGGGCATTGTGTGTTTTCTGTTTGAAGACATTTAAGACTGAATAGACCAATCACTGACACGTGACATCCATCACCACTAGTCTAATGGCCATCTAATTTCCCTGTATGTTTAAAAAAGTGAACTTGCCCATGTTTATAATCTTCTCTAAATCTAACACATAACCTTTTTAGTGCCTGGAAACAGCTACTGGTCACAGATACACATAGGGGCACAGAATTCACCATGGCACCATCATGCTACTTATGATTCTAGCCACATCACCCTGGCTGACAGTCCGCAGAGCAGCTGGTGCCAAGTCGAGTCCTGTGTTAGCTTACCAGGGACTGTTTTTCTGATGACTGCAGCTGTCCAATCACGGCTGTATGGTAAACAAGCCCTCAGCTTGGAGGACAGATAGCTCTGCTATGATTACACATACTTCAGCTTCACATTTCTTTACGCAGTTTGTTCATCTCACTCTCACTTTTATTATTTTTTTTTATCTGTATTTATTTTTTGCAGATAAATGGTTGATGAATCATGATGCATTTAACCTCCAGCGTGACACTATTTATCTTTTGAAAAGTGTAGTTGGTATTATAGAGCAAAACAACTTGTCACGTGTATGTATCCATGTTATACTATATGTTGTGTCCATATTTTGTTTGAGCTGGAAAAATATGGTAATGGACAGGTCATTTATTCTTACACATTATTTGTGCTTACTACAGTAACTTAAGCTGATGTCTTTCCATTATAAGTTCCCCTTGCTTTGCCAAATTAGTTGTCAACAACACATTTAACATTTGCTGTGATGTCTTCAATCAATATGGCTGTACGTTCCTTGGATCAAAACAGGGATATATCAGCCCATTATTATAAACTCTGCAGGATAAGATGCATGGATGCACAGAGGTGAGCGCTGGCCTGGTCTGTTTCTGAGATACAGTATATATGAGAGGGATTACTTCAAAGAGCCGGACTAGAATATTCCCGGCAAGAGGAAGCCACTGCAAATCAATAGAATGGCCTTTATGCATTAAGTGGAACTTCAGCCCCCTACATTTTCCTTTCACTAACATTAATATTTATTTCATTTTCATCTCAGTTTGGTTATATTTGTTGTTCCATGGTTGAATGTCACAATGACATCCAGCACTGTGCTTTTTCAAATAAAATAGTTTGTGTAGGTGTGTCTGTGTGTGTGTCTGTGTGCGTGCGTGTGATGACTCCTAACTCGTGACCATGTTTGGCGTTGTACCGAGACAAAAACTGAACTAGTCTAAAATGTATACTGTAGGCCTATTGTCTGTTGCCATGGCAGCTAAAGGTCTAGGCAGAGTCCTATCATTGAAATAACCCCTTTCCATAACTTGACTGTGAAGGAACCATCTTTCTGGATCGCGTCGCATCATTTAACAAGTATGGGTTTCATACCTGGGTTAAAATACTATTTTGTGTTTTTAAATGACTTTCAAAGACATTTTGGTTAATTTATATATTGTTTTTATTGAAAAGACAGTTGAATATTGGAATGTATTTGGAAAATCACTTGGAAAGTATTTGAAAATACTCAAATACCCTCGCTCAAATACACTCCCATTCATTTAACCCTGGTCTTTGAAAATAGGATTTGAAATAAGTATTCAAATAGTAGGCTTTTCATAGGAAATTATTTAACAGATCTTTCACATACTTCCAATAGAAGTAGTTGATTATTTGAAAATACTCAAATACACAGAAAATACACATTTAAATAACAAATACCGAAGTATTTGAACTCATGTTTGATGGGTTTATTGCTGCCACCAATAAGTTCAGAGTATGATGTCATTTTAACCTGCTGTGTGAGATGGCCACTTACCAACCAGTAGGAGTAACAAGTGTCCCTCTGTCAGACCCAGCAGGCTAGTGAAGAACTCTCACCATTCAGTTTGGTCCTGTGCAGCTAAGTTGGTAGAGCATGGGGGCGTCAAGAGTCGTGGTTTCAATTCCTGCTGGGTCCACCATATGCAAATGTGAAATAAGCATCTGCTAAATGGCATATATATAGCAGGTACTTTCCTTCACAGCTGGCCACAAGGCTCTCATAATACGCCTGTGTAGAATAATGCAAAAAGCTGGCTTTGTATCCTGACAAGAGGCACCGGTGTCAAACTCATTTCATGGAGGGACGAGTGTCTGCCGTTTTCCCTCCTCCGTTGTACATGATTGATCAATTAAGGTCACTGATTAGTTAGGAAATCCCCACCTGGTTGTCTGGGTCTAAAGTGAACACAAATTGAAAGAAAATAACAAGAATCAACAGACACTCGGCCCAGCGTGGAATGAGTTTGGCACCACCCCCTTCTAAACCGTGAGAATTGAATGGAAGGGGGTTGGAAGCCATGTCTATCTGAAGCCCCAGGTCTCTCCCATCTGTCCATATGTAGTATGGCATTTACACTCGTTGTCTAGGAGGGCTGATTGACGGGCTGTGAAAAGGCCTTGGAAGCATGACCCCCAAATGGGATGAAGATGTATTAAGTAGGCAGATATTGGCCTGTCAATCAGAAGGGGAGAAAACATCTTACGAGGAAAATCTCGTAAACTGTTGATTATTAAGCATTGTCGACGCTCTCTCTCTCTCTCTGTATTTCTCTCTCTCAATCTGTCATTCAATCCACATACTGTATATGTTGCAGGGTGATGGAAACTCTGAGCAGATAATGTCTGATGAGCACTACTGATGCATGTGACGAAAAGGTACGTGCTAGGACGCAATTGGATATAGATATGAGTGATATGAATAAATGACACAGATGAAAAATGGTATGTCAAGGTTTGTACTGGTGTTGCATATAAATGCTGGGATCTTCAATAGGTTTACATTCTCCAAGCATACATCGAGTACACTACATAAAGACATGGTTATACGTGTACATAATTAGTCCTTCATAACTATGCTTTTCTTCTAGACAAATCTACTTCACATGGACATGCAACGTGTTGACATGCTAGGTTCATAGTCAGTAATCCCTCCTCCCACACTTTAACGTTGACTCCAGAGATAGGCCGTTTGTTGTCTTTCTACTGTAACTCGAAGAGCAATAGCATTTTCCTCACTGTCCATTGGTGTTCAATGGTGTCCATGACACACTATTCAGAAAACGTCCACATTATAACAGTGTATGTCTACAGGTCTAGGACCCCCTCGAACCACCATGGCTTGTGAATTAGCACTTCCGATGATGAGCAGTCTCTAGTCTTCCCTAATAATTCATCATCAATAATGGCATTGCACCAATCAGGACAGTACAGTGGGTTTTTCCTATTTTGTTGCATTACAACCTGTAATTGAAATAGATTTTTATTTGGATTTCATGTAATGGACATACACAAAATAGTCCAAATTGGTGAAGTCAAAAAACAGAAAAGCTGTGTGTGCGTACGTATTCACCCCCTTTGCTACGAAGCCCCTAAATAAGATCTGGTGCAACCAATTACCTTCAGAAGTCACATAATTAGTTAAATAAAGTCCACCTGTGTGCAATCTAAGTGTCACATGATCTGTTACATGATCTCAGTATATATACACCTGTTCTGAAAGGCCCCAGAGTCTGCAACACCACTAAGCAAGGGGCACCACCAAGCAAGCGGCACCATGAAGACCAAGGAGCTCTCCAAACAGGTCAGGGACAAAGTTGTGGAGAAGTACAGATCAGGGTTGGGTTGTAAAAAAATATCAGAAACTTTGAACGTCCCACGGAGCACCATTAAATCCATTATTAAAAAATGGAAAGAATATGGCACCACAACAAACCTGCCAAGAGAGGGCCACCCACAAAAACTCACAGACCAGGCAAGGAGGGCATTAATCAGAAGCAACAAAGAGACCAAAGATAACTCTGAAGGAGCTGCAAAGCTCCACAGTGGAGAATCTGTCCATAGGACCACTTTAAGCCGTACACTCCACAGAGCTGGGCTTTACGGAAGAGTGGCCAGAAAAAAAGCCATTGCTTAAAGAAAAAAATAAGCAAACATGTTTGGTGTTCGCCAAAAGGCGTATGGGAGAAGGTACTCTGGTCAAATGAGACTAAAATTGAGCTTTTTGACCATCAAGGAAAGCGCTATGTCTGGCGCAAACCCAACACCTCATCACCCCGAGAACACCATCCCCACAGTGAAGCATGGTGGTGGCAGCATCATGCTACACGGATGTTTTTCATCAGCAGGGACTGGGAAACTGGTCAGAATTGAAGTAATGATGGATGGCGCTAAATACAGGGAAATTATGAAACCTGTTTCAGTCTTCCAGAGATTTGAGACTGGGACAGAGGTTCACCTTCCAGCAGGACAATGACCCTAAGCATACTGCTAAAGCAACGCTCGAGTGGTTTAAGGGGAACATTTAAATGTCTTGGAATGGCCTAGTCAAAGCCCAGAACTCAATCCAATTGAGAATCTGTGGTGTAACTTAAAGATTGCTGTACACCAGCGGAACCCATCCAACTTGAAGGAGCTGGAGCAGTTTTGCCTTGAAGAATGGGCAAAAATCCCAGCGGCTAGATGTGCCAAGCTTATAGATACATACTCCAAGAGACTTGCAGCTGTAATTGCTGCAAAAGGTGGCACTATCAAGTATTGACTTTAGAGGGGTGAATAGTTACGCACGCTCAAGTTCTGTTTTTATGTCTTATTTCTTGTTTCACAATAAAAAATATTTTGCATCTTCAAAGTGGTAGGCATGTTGTGTAAATCAAATGATATAACCCCCCCAGGTTGTAAGATTCCAGGTTGTAAGGCAACAAAATAGGAAAAATGCCAAGGGGGTGAATACTTTCGTAAGCCACTGTATCAGACGACAGTTTTAAAGGGGTAATCTTCGATTACTACATCCATTTCTGGCTTTGTTTTCTTTGCTGTCATTTGAACTGCAGATTTCCTCTGAGACCATGACACCCCACAAGCACTGGTCTGCTGCCTACAGTTATAAGCCTTTTATCTACCACTCACAGGCACTAAATGACTGGTCTGCAGCAAACAGCACATGCAGGGCGATTCCACTCATCACATTCAATGAAAATAAAAAGCAACGGTTCATAAGGATTTGTTTATGGGTGGGTATACGTTATGCATAAGTGGATCGATCGAGTCCTTAATGTTTTGTCTGTCTGTCTCTCTCCATCCCCATCTCTCTCTCTCTCTCTCTCTCATCCAAACGGACCTTTGCCATACTGCAGTTTAGACTGAATGAGCACACTGCAGCAACGATATTCTACACATCCCCTGACCACTGGATACAGTATGTCCTTGTGGGATACAGAAGAGCAGTCTGTTAAACTCAAAGTGGTCAAGGATGGGGTCTGGAGATGGGGTCTGGAGATTGGACAGGCTTGGGCGGGAGTGGGTCACCATTAGTAGACGGACAGGGGCGGGATCATGTCTATAGAAGGTGCTGTTCTACAGCTAAACCTCCCAGCCTCACCCTCCCCACTCTCCAGACCTCCATCCATCCATCCAGTCAGCCCCTCTGTCTCTCCACTCGCTCCCCACACGCCCCTCCTCTTCCCTGGGTCAGTCTTGAGTCCCTTGGGCCCTCGTGGGTCCTGGTTCTGCTGGTTCTCCAGGTTCTCAGAGTATGCTGACCCTCTCGGTGAGCCCCTGCATGTCTGCGTCCTCCCCGGCCTCATCGTCGGAGCCAGGCGCAGGCAGAGGGGGAACCAGGTGGGCCGGGTAGGGGAGCGTGTGCTCGCGGGCAAACATCTGCCAGCGGCAGTCGTCGCTCTCATGGGTGATGTAGCGCTCACCCAGCTTGGTCTCCAGCTCCCTCAGATCCAACCACGTCTGGTAGTCCTGGAGAGGAGGGAGGAAGGGAGGGAGGGAGGATAGGGATGAGGGGGAAGAAGATAAGAGCATAGAAGGAGGGAAGTGGATGAGACAAGAGGTTTGAGGATGGGGAGAAACATGAGAAATAAGTAAGTTAGGGGGCCTTGTGTCTCTTGTGTCTCCACTGTAGGTAATGGACTTCTGTATAGCCGCCATGCTTCTGTTGACTAGCGTACCTGGAGATAGGAGTGACTGAGGCTCTTGTCCACGCTGTAGCGTTTCCTCATCTTCACCTGGAGCAGGTTGTTGATCAGGTCAGTGGCTGAAGAGAAACACAGGCACACAGGTGAGAACAGTATGTGTATGCATTAATAATCTGTATATTTGGATATACTTACCCATGCACAAGACACTTGCCATGCATGAGTGCAAGTGTGTGTGTCTTACCATCAGGTGAGATCTGTTTCCAGGGGTTTGGTGGGTACATGAAGGCAGCGTTGTGGATCTGGTCGTTGATGTCCTCGTCCTCGTTGAAGGGGAAGGTGCCACTGAGGCTGACGTACATGATGACTCCTACAGACACATTGATCCCAGGAACGGTTATAGCCCTGGTTGAGGGAGCACCTTCTGGGCCAGGTAGGCCGGGGTGCCCACCACCGAACCGCCTGAACGACTTCTCCACCAATTATACGGGCAAAGCCAAGTCACACAGCTTCACCTGGGGGGTTGAAGAGAGAGAGACAGAGAGAGAGAGACAGAGACAGAGACAAGAGAGACAGAGACAGAAGAGAGAGAGAAGAGAGAGAGAGGGGAGAGGAGAGAGAGAGAGGAGAGAGAGAGAGAGAGAAGAGAGAGAGAGAGAGAGAGAGAGCGAGAGAGAGAGAGAGATTGAGAGAGAGAGAGAGAGAATAAAGTCAGGGTGAATTTGTATAATACACATTAAGGTGCATTACATGGAGTAAAGGGCTGTCTACATTAGCTTGGATGTGTAGAGTCATGCTGTGTGTGATAGTGTGGATGACAGGTGTGTGTACCTGGGGGAAGGGCTCGGCAGAGGCCAGCAGGACATTCTCAGGCTTCAGATCACAATGGACATGTTCTTAAGTGCAGGTTCCTCAGAGCTGCAGACATCTACACACACAACAAACCGGATTTGGCTTTGGACTTACTGGGTTGTAACAAGAAAGTAAAACTCACAGATGAGTGAGAATACACCCCGAAAAAAACATACACCTAGAACTATGTGTTCCATAGTGAGTGATCTGTGGGAGTAAGGCAGCACGCAGACGGGTAACCAGCACGCAACGGTTAACCAGCACGCAACGGTAACCAGCACGCAACGGTAACACCACGCACGGTACCACACCAACGGTAACCAGCACGAAACGGTAACCAGCACGCAACGGTAACCAGCACGCAACGGTAACCAGCACGCAACGGTAACCAGCACGCAACGGTAACCAGCACGAAACGGTAACCAGCACGCAACGGTAACCAGCACGAAACGGTAACCAGCACGAAACGGTAACCAGCACGAAACGGTAACCAGCACGAAACGGTAACCAGCACGAAACGGTAACCAGCAAACCCTCGAGCGAATATCAATTTTTTTTTTTACTATATCCAAAACAGTATCAAATCATTTTTTATATATATGTATATTTCAAATGTATTTCAAATTTGAATCGTTGCTTAAATGCATGTAATGCCTGACTATATTCCAGAAATGCATGGCTGTGACATCTACTCTACAGCGTGGCTAAACTGGTCACTAATTTTTTAAATGACTCGTTGCGTATTGATCAGTAGTAGGGTTTCCATCCAATTGGCACACATTTGAATGTGAATATTCTAAAATCGGCATTTTCCCACCAATGTGTTTCCATCAAATTGACTTGTTGCAGATAAAAGGGTGTCTGTGATGACGCGGTGCACATAAAAAATACATTTTGTAGTTAAATTCCCATGTACTGAATAAAAAATACAAGGTAGAAAATACAAGTTAGATGGGTTTCCATCACATTTTCAACTCTACTGAAGGTTTTCTCACAAAAATGTTGCCTTATATAGCGAGTGTGTCGTCTCTGGTGTTGAGTGATCCCTGCAGCGCTATCTGGTGTTGGCTAGAGAACACGTACACTGAGTATATCAAACATTAGGAACACCTTCCTAATATTGAGTTGCCAAAGTGGCCAAACTAAGTTGATCTTATTCGGGCAATGGGCACGGCCATCTTTGACTTTGTGTTTTATAGTGAATGCATTCTGGGATTAGGGAGTTTTCGCTTGTCAAACATAAACAAACATGGCTGCCATCGTAAATAATTTATCCGCTGTTAGCTCACACGTAATCTCTTTTCTAAACAACATCACATTTCTCCCGTGTGCTCGCCAGAGATGTGGTACATTGTAAACAAGTCTAGCTGTTAGGTCGCTAACTTGTGTTCTGTTTTTTTTGTTGTCAGCGCAACTTGTTATTTAGACTGGTTTATGGAATGAATTTGGCTGTGGATGTGTTCTGTGTGATGCTTGGATGATGAAGTTCGCATTTATCTTTTACGATGAAGTTCGCATTTATCTTTTACAATGAAATATGAAATTGAGGAATAGAGTTGTGAAGAACTTAATTTTCCATCAGTACAAAACATTGTTTAGAAACGTTTTCTGCATCATACGTTCTGTTGCTCCTGTTCCAATCACATATTTGCGATAGTACGCTGCAGGGATCACTCAACAACGAGCACAAATATGAGCGTGAAAAACCCAGCAGCATTGCATTTCTCCACACAAACCGGTGCGCCTGGCACCTGCTACCATACCCCGTTCAAAGGCACTTAAATATTTTGTCTTGCCCATTCACCCTCTGAATGGCACACATACACAATCCGTCTCAGTTGTCTCAAGGCTCAAAAATCCTTCTTTTACCTGTCTCCTCCCCTTCATCTAAACTGATAGAAGTGGATTTAACAAGTGATTATAGCTTTCACCTGGGTTCACCTGGTCAGTCTATCTCGTGGAAAGAGCAGGTGTTCTTAATGTTTGGTATACTCGGTGTATTGCCTACATAATGAGATTATTATGGACAAAAGAGCAAGATATTTTTTTTTAATTCAAAAGGGCAGCCAAGCATCAATTAACTTGTGACCAGAATAAGACAAATTCACATAGAAATGTGAGATCTGTCATTCTCGTTGCAAGCAGGTCAAAGAAGCAGTAGATCTGTTCTATGTGTGCTATTTCTATGCATCCTGTTCTTAATTTTCGTTTTCTGCATCTTTTACTTTCCATAACCAAAAATACTATATTTTTGGTTATGGAAAATATATTTCACAGCGGTTTAGATGGTACAATGATTCTCTACACTATACTTCTTGTTTTGTCACATAAACTGAATTTAGGCCAACTATTAGAATTTTTGCAACTAGGAAATTGATTTCTGAATAAGGCATCTTTAACATTCAGTCATAAAGAGCACATGTTCAACTTCATAAAAAACATGTTTTCCCATTTCAAGAGGTTAAAGAAATAACTACAATAAGTCATTTTTGTATTTTATTAATTAAATAATAGATCTCGGACAATTTTTTTTCTTATAGTTTAGCAGTTTTTATTCTGTTTTGTTTTATCGATTCAAACTAAATCTATACATCGTACAACTCCACAATATGTCAAAGTGTAGGTCTAGGTCTTGTGCTTCCAAGGAGTGGTATTATACGACTCTACAGTGGATGGTTAGCGGTGTTGCGGTGCGTTTGTAACCAAGGGGGGAGTAGGGATTTACCACATCTGGGGAAAATCCCTTGAACGCACTACAACTGGTAATTACGAGTTAAATCAGCCATGAATCCCCTTGTGACCAGGAGACAAGGGGAATGGAAGCTTGTTATGTGCAACAGGGAGGGGCAATTACCGTAAATGCAAGAGTAAAAAATATGTAATTGTTCAAACATTTCTAGCCTGTCTATGTATGGGTAACAAGGTTTACGTGTTATGCTCGACCCGCTCAGTTTTTCACCACAAAACAGCAGAAAATGGACAGAGTAGAACCAGATCAGCTGCTATTATTCTATGATTTGACTATTAGATGTTGAATGTTTCTTTTAAAATAAATATTTAAAAAAGGAATAGTTTCATCATATTAAAACCAGTTTGGTTCCCGTAACGGGGTAGACCTTAAAAGGAGGGACATATGTAGACGAATCATTAATCACATTAAATAAAGAATAATATTCAGAAATAATAACACAATAACTAAGGCTTTACAAAAAACACGTTTCCATCCACAGTTGTCATGCGATTAAAGTCATACCGTATTTTTTTTTTTAAACATCACGACAGCTGCAATGGAAACAGGAAGTTTTGGTACAATTTTATAAATGGCGACAGATCATTTGTTTGTTACAATTTTATAAATGCCGACAGATAAATTGTTTGTTCAACATGGTGGGATCTTTTTGTGTCTGTAAAATGAATTATGCGATAAATGCCGGTGGAAACCCCTTTATGCTTAAATACTGATATAATAACCATCATATCGAAGTCACACAATGATATGGTGTGTGATCCTCCCACTACGACTGGGGTAACCATGCAGTTTACTAGACTACAGATGAAATAAGTTACGATGAACTTCACAGGGTGGTGAAAGTGCTCGGTGATGAGCTTGACGCTCCTTTCCAATAAATATCCAGGGTCTTATTCTGGTGACATGATGATCGATGCTTGACTACTGTTTGACAAATAAAAATAGCCTCGCTCTTATCCATAATAATCTCATCGTGTAGACTAGCCTACCTGCACAGCCTACCCGCAATGTATCTGGGAGCTGTTGGCTATTGAGCGTGTGTACCAAGACCAGAGTAGGCACATTTGTTTTGTCACAACAGCGTTTTTGTGACAAAACTTTCTGTAGAGTTAAAAATGCGATGGAAACACATTGAACTTTAGATTTTCATTTAGAACAAGAAAAAATATCTAATTTTGTTTGAACTACGTCATCACACACTGATTTTTATCCGCAACAAGTCAGTTTGTTGGAACCACCGGTGGGAAAATGCCCATATTTTCTTTATGCAGATTTTTTAAATATTCGCATGAAAATCTGTCGCCAATTGGATGGAAACCTAGCTAATGACGGTGAAAACCTGGAGAATTTCGGGGGGTTAAAATCTTCAATTTTCAGGGGACTTCATTTCATATAACAGGCATTTACAAATTCAATATTAGTGCATAATTGTTACTTAACTTATCAAAAGGCACTCATTTCGTGGAACATTTCAATTGGACAAATACATTAATTGTCCAATTGTAAATATTTCACATGTATCCTAAAAAGATTAAAAATGCATTTTAAATGTATTTTTTCCCCATATGGGAGCACACACACACACACACACACACTGACCTGTGTGATGAGGAACTTGGTGAGCCTCTCTGGGAGCCTGCCTTTCTCACTGGACAGGATCATCTCCAACATGTCTCCATGGAGCTTCTCCATCACCACAAACACCTTCTCTGGAGTATCAAACATACACTCCAGGTTCACTATGCCCAGGTGACGTAGACTCTGGGAGATGGAGAGAGGGGAGGGGTGAGGGAGAGAGGGAAAGCACGGGGGGGATGGGAGAAGGGGCACGAGACAGTGAGAGAGAAAAGAAGAGAGAAAGAGGGCAGAAGAAGAGTTGGGAAATGGCACCCAGGGAGGAAAAGAAACAGAGAGAGGTAGAGTGGAGGGGATGGAAGATTGAGAGAGAATTACACTGAGTATCAGTTAGAGTATAGTGCAATGGCAGTGTTTATTTGTCACTTGACCTTTATCTAACTACACCCCATAGAGATGATAATTCTGCTGCAAAACCTGCCAATGTAATTGAACGCAGTTGGCATGACAACCCTATGATTAAAAAAAATATGGACCCTTGTGGCCTGTACAGAGGTAGGATCTTAATTGGATAATTTTTTTGTTGCTGAGAATTTTCTGCACAGCAGGAAAATGTGTATTCAAGGTTTAAAAAGGCTTCTCAAGTTTGTAATTTCCACTTTAAAACTTTCAGACTTGATTTGTCCTAAAGAAAAATGCCTCAAACCCGGAATTAAACTCCACATTATAATCCACAAAATAATTCACATTTTCTGTTGCTGCAGGATTATTTTCCTGCTGTAGCAAACTGGCTCAAATTAAGATCCTACATCTGTAGGTGGGAGCCTAACAGCCTGCGTCCCAAATGACACCTTATTACTGCTGACACACATTCTTTGTGTGTCAGCAGTAAGCCACCAGCCACACATACACTATATATACAAAAGTATGTGAACACCCCTTCAAATTTGTGGACTCGGCTATTTCAGCCACACCCGTTGCTGACAGGTGTATAAAATCGAGCACACAGCCATGCAATCTCCATAGACAAACATTGGCAGTAGAATGGCTCGTATCGAAAGGCTCAGTGACTTTCAACGTGGCCCCGTCACAGGATGCCACCTTTCCAACAAGTCAGTTCGTCAAATTTCCCCGGCCAACTGTAAGTGCTGTTATTGTGAAGTGGAAACGTCTAGGAGCAACAACAACTCAGCCGAGAAGTGGTAGGCCACACAAGCTCACAGAACGGGACCGCCGAGTGCTGAAGTGCGTAGCACGTACAAATCGTCTGTCCTCGGTTGCAACCCTCACTATCAAGTTCCAAACTTCAGCACGAGAACTGTTTGTCGGGAGCTTCATGAAATGGGTTTCCATGGCCGAGCAGCCGCACACAAGTCCAAGATCCCCATGTGCAATGCCAAGCGTCGGCTGGAGTGGTGTAAAGCTCGCCGCCATTGGACATTGGAGCAGTGGAAACACGGACTCTGGAGTGATGAATTAAGCCTCACCATCTGGCCGTCCGGCGGACGAATCTGGGTTTGGTGGATGCCAGGAGAACGCTACCTGCCCCAATGCATAGTGCCAACTGTAAAGTTTGGTGGAGGAGGAATAATGGTCTGGGGCTGTTTTTTATAGTTCAGGCTAGGCCTCTGAGTTCCAGTGAGGAGAAATCTTAATGCTACAGCATACAATGACATTCTAGACGATTCTGTGCTTCCAACTTTGTGCCAACAGTTTGGGGAAGGCCCTTTCCTGTTTCAGCATGACAATGCCCCCCGTACACAAAGTGAGGTCCATANTAAGAGCAGGACTGAGATCAGATCCAGACCTCATGATTCTGTTCTTCAGATGGCTAACGTTAGAACTAAGACACTTGGGAATAAAAGTTTCGCTAAATGAACATGTTATTATTGTAAGGTTATATTATATCTTACTGTGAGGAGTGTGTCCCTCTATCGGTGGTGCATCCTGGAAGATGACTGGCATGAGGGCCTGGCGAATGGCGCCCTCCCATGCCTTGGCCACCTCCCGCCCCACGCCGCTATTGGGCACCACGTTGCTGGGGGAGGGGGGTGTGGGGGGGAAGGCCTGGAGGGTGGTGGGGGGCAGGGCGGGGACGTGGACGTTGGGGTCCTCCCCTACGAAGTAGCGCATGGTGCCCATGACAAGCTCGAAGCAGTGGGGGCTGGTGCCCGGAGGAACCAGGGTGAAGTCACCTGCGGGGCGCACCTCCAGAATCTCAGACAGAGGGATCTCCTACAGGACAGGGGGAAGGACGTGAGGCCAGGGGACGTACGCAATCAATCATGTGAAGACAAGCGCAATCGAGACATTTTTTTTACATTTTATGTTGTTGTTTTTTGACTTTGAAAATGTGGAATAGGTTGTGTAGATCAATAGGATTTTTAAACGTTTCATTCAATCCCTTTTTAGATGACATTTTAAAGCAGAAAAATGTGAAAACTCCGCAAGGGGTTTGTAGACTTTCACTAGGCACTGTATATAAGGGGATTGAAATAACCAGGTCAATGTATGTGAGAGCGTCTACATCTGTGTCGCTTTCTCGTCGGGGTTTTAGGCTGGGTATCTGCATAAGCACTTTGTGACCACTACCGATGTAAAAAAGGGCTCTGTAAAACAAAGTTGACTGATTGATTGACTGAGACCCGACTCATATAGTACCTGTGAAGTGTATTGGTTTGCTAATCTAGTTGAGTGGAGCTGGAGAATACAATACCTTATAGTACTTGTTGGTGGTGTTGTTCTGGAACAAGATGATGCACTTGCAGTCCAGACGCCAGTAGTGCCGCTTTCTCTGTGGGGGTGCCGGAGGAGTAGGAGGGGACAGGGGGGGGGTAAAGGGTTCAGGGGTCAACCAAGGTTCACTGAGGGGGTCAAAGGTTAAGCTGTGGTCCAGGAAGAGCGGACAAGGAGAAGGATGATGCGGGCCAGCTGAGGAGCGGAGGAGAGGGAAAAACGAAAGGGAACGGTAGGAAGAGAGAAGGAGAAAGGAGACAGTAACAGTGTTAAAAAAGCAGGACAGGTTGGCTTTGAGAAGGCAGAAAGTGTCTCGGGTCTGAGTTCAGGTAAACAGCGACACTTTCCAAGAGGAAGGAGAGAGAGAAGAAGAAAAAAAGAGACTGCGGATGTGAATTCAACACACGTCTCTCGAGTGCTTTAGTGCGGCAGGGAGCAGGTACACACCATCTATCACACTCAGCCGGGAGATACACAAACACACTTTCACACAGATGAGAAAGGGAGAGCATTAACGGCGAGGGGAGGTCAAAGTTATAGAGGTAAGAGAAACTCAGACAGAAAACATTGTGAAGAAGAGACGGAGGATTGGAGAGGTGGAGGAGAATGATAAACAGTGTGCCAATGTCGTGAAGAACAAAGGTGGAGGAGAAAGCTTCTCTGAAAGTTTTAGAAAATAAGTCAGAAAGAAAGAGTGGTGACACTATTGTAAGGGTACTTAATAAACCCTTTATAAGGCCTTTACATGTATTAATCATTACTACAACATGTATTATTACATGTATTAACCATTTACTAATCATTAGTTAAGTCTTTTTGCAGTCCCTAATCTAAAGTGAGCACTATTAGTCTTTTTTTGAGTGACCAGTGTGATTTGTCACAACAAGATGGACATGCGATTGGCTAACTGACTAAACCCAACTCCGCGCTTTACGATGGCGTTGAGCGGCGACTAGTGTGGGCGGACTGGAGCTCTGACGTCACATAAAAAGTTTTTTTTAGTTTAAAAAAAAATGTAAACGACTGATTTTAGCAGCCAAAGAATAGCCCCCGATTACACAGAACTATGTCGTGTGTAATTGCGGGCTATTCCTTGGGAGCTGAAATCAGTCATTTTTTGATAAAAACGTCCTTTTATGTGAAGTCGGAGCTCCAGTCCACCCACACTAGTCGCCGCACAATTCCATCGTTGAGTTTAATTGGCTAGCCATTGGTAGACATTCCAGCAGTACCTGGTAAAAGAAGAAGCACACAAAACAGGATGTGTAAGGAAATATATACAAATGTTAATTAGGTACCCTTAAAATAGAGTAGAATAAAAAATAAAACATGAAAGTTTTAGAAAAGAAGTAGAAAAAATGTAGCATCTGGTGTGGTAGAGA
>NC_036862.1:6947077-6992112 GCF_002910315.2 Salvelinus sp. IW2-2015 | reverse complement strand
CTTCGCCCCGCACTAACGCTTTGCATTGCAGTCCTTGGTCTGAAGAGGCCCCGGAGCAGTCTCTTGCAGTACTGGCACACGGGTGGGGCGCGTGTAGGGAGTGGCACGGCGAACGTGTGCTGTGGCACCTTCACTTTGCTCATCAGGATCTTGTCCAGGTGGCACCGGACGGCCCGTGTAGAACCGCCGCGCCTCGCTGGGGGTCCGCGGCTGGAAGGGGACGCGAGGAGACCAAGAAACTAGAATTATACAGATCTACTCAATGGTATTTCTACCTAGTAAATACAGAGCGTTGGCTTTTCCATAAACTACCGCACAGAGCCAAGGTTCGGGTCAAATCCCATTCCAACAGCAGTCAGATTACAGGGGGGGTGAACAGACATCACTCAAATGTTCCTGGAAAAGCAACGAGTCACATGACTTCCTGCTATATATTGAATTGAAATGGAAATGTAGCGCGTGGCTCACCATATGAGTGTTAGCGCACCATGGGTCTAGTGATGGAGGCGCTGGTTGGACAGGGCCCAGGATTGCTGACGCAAGGATACAGGTGGAGTTCGGAGCGTCTGGGCGGTGTGAGGCGGATCAGGCTGGCCTCCTCCATGCAGGTGCTGACGTGACGGGCCACGCTGCTCAGGGACTCGCTGGTGGACAGACGCAGCGACTGGCTACCTGTCAGAGACGTGGTGGACAGGCGCCGCTTGCGCGCGCCGCTGCAGTTGTTGGGGAGCCTGAAGGCACAGCGCTTTGTGGTAGTTCAGTCCACAGCCTGCCGGGGGGGGGGGGGGCAGAGAGAGAGAGAGAGGAGGAGAGAGAGAGAGAGAGAGATGAGAGAGAGAGGAGAGAGAGAGAGAGAGAGAGAGAGAGAGAGAGGAGAGAAAGAAGGGAGAAGATCGCGATGTGTAGTTAAGAGGAGAGAGAGAGAAAGAGGGGAGAAGACGCGATATATAATTAGGGATCACGAGAGAGGAGAGGTCAGCGTGAGTGAGAGAAGCAAGGAAGTGAGGGGAGGTGGGGAGATTGACTCACATCAAAGGGGAAATGACATATTGCTGATAGCCACTTATGGATGAGAACAAAAATACTGAGATGTGGTGCCACCTAGCTATCTGAGCTGAATAGCGTAAGTCGCCCTAACGTAATATAAACCCATGTTCCTTCTTCAGACAGACGATTTATCGGCAGGCACAGAACATGCCACCTCCCCCCCCCCCCCCCTCTTCTCTCTCATACCTACATTTGTAGGGCCCCTGTGACCAATCCAAACAGCATCTCTCCACAGTGGTCACAGAAGGCCGGGGCACGGTACGAGTGGACGTTCAGGGCATGAGGCCGGATCTGGAAATCCTCAAAGGTGGCCGCAGCTGCAGACAGACGACACACAGAGAACACAACAGTCAGTCTGGGCATCAACCTGGGTATCAACCTGTCAAACACATTAGCAATGATATACTGTCTGTGAATATGTTTTATTCTTCAGCATTTTGGAGTTGAGACGGAGAGAGTTCGGAGGAATGAGAGGACGAGAGGATCAGAGAGAAAAAAAGAGGAGGGGAGCAGGAAGACGAGGATGGGTGGATGAAAGGATGAGTAAGGGAGAAGGGGATGGGTGGATGAGTAAGGGAGAAGGGGATGGGCAGATGAAAGGATGAGTAAGGGAGAAGAGGATGGGTGGATGAAAGGATGAGTAAGGGAGAAGGGGATGGGTGGATGAAAGGATGAGTAAGGGAGAAGGGGATGGGTGGATGAGTAAGGGAGAAGGGGATGGGCGGATGAAAGGATGAGTAAGGGAGAAGAGGACGGGTGGATGAAAGGATGAGTAAGGGAGAAGAGGACGGGTGGATGAAAAGAGAGCAGAAGTGGATGAGAGACTGCTACCCACCAGAGAGTACCACCTCCACCAGGTCTCCCTCCTGGATGTCCTGGGTAGCCTTGACCAGCTGCAGGATGTTGTTGGTGCCTGTGTCATGTTTAAATAGCAGGATCTTGTCATAGATGCCATAGAAGCCACACTCTGGGAACTACAACAGACAGACAGACAGAAAGAATAGATTAATACCTCATTCATATCTTTTTTTTAAATAATTTCACCATCTCTAAAACCAAGGTAATCTTGGAGACACTGATGTACCATCTTAACGCATATGAGAGTGAGAAGAGACATATCATGTGGAGTCTATGGAATTGCTACATGGTGTCACACCCAAGTTGTTAAATAAATGCTGACAAAACAGATTTTTTTTGCATAGTGACAGGCTGCAGGTGTGCCCCAGTGGAAAACTCTACTCACTTAGTGAAGCGTTAAGGATGGCACAAAGAGAAGAAGGGGGGGAGAGAGAAAAACAAACATAAACACCTGGCAACTGGGTGGTGAGTTAGGGGGAAGGGGAGTAATTAACCGTTTCCTGTTGTGTGTGTGGCTCTCACACACACTCACTATTCTGAGGAAACCATGCTGGTCACATGGCAAACACATACACACATACAGTGGGCTCCAACATAATTGACACCCTTGATAAAGATGAGCAATAATGACTATATTAAATAAATATTTAAAATAATGTGCTATATCGTATGACTAATGTTTTCAAATGACTTTGTGCCCAATAGAATTTAAATGGTGAATAATGCACTGTGTCATTTTGGAGTCACCTTCAGTGTAAATAAGAATAGAATATGTTTCTATACACTTTACATTCATGTGGATACTACAATAGTTACGGAAAATCCTGAATGAATCGGGAACAACGATGAGTGAGAACGTTTCAGAGGGTCACAGATCACACCTCTAGGACACGCTAACCTCTCTTGTCATTGGTAACGGCGAGAGGTTAGCGTGTCTTAAGGCCATGTCAATCATTTCAGACCCCACTGTATGTAATCCAAAATAATATTTCAGATATCAAGCGGTTAAAATGTATTGACAGAGAGTTTCGAAAAAAGACACATTCAAAATGGTGCAAAATGAAAGTTCCTCAGTGACCAGCTGTCAAACCAAATTCACAGCTGACTGGGGGACAGTGTTAGGATAACCCTTCCCCGAGCAACAGAACTGAGAAACAACAATCAAATCTAATTTTATTTGTCACATGCTTCGTAAACAACAGGTGTAGACTAACAGTGAAATGCTTACTTTTTCCAGAGATAAAGATTTTTTTTATATATATAGAAAAAGTGACACGAGGAATAAATACACAGGGAATAACGAATAACAATAACGAGTAAAAAATGAACATGCTATATACAGAGAGTACCAGAACCGAGTCGATGCGCAGGGGTACGAGGTCATTGTGGTAGCTATGTACTGTACATATAGCTGGGGGTAAAGTGACCAGGCAACAGGATAGATAATAGACAACTCCATATCATACGAGGATGGGCAGGGGTGCTCTGTACGTAACAGACAGAACACATCGAAAAAGCCACAGGGGTAACACTATACCCCTGTCTCTCTCACACACACACGCACACGCACACGCACACGCACACACGCACACACACACACACGACTTCCAAAAGTGCCCTGGCAGTTATGAATGCGTCAGTCAATGCCACCTAAGCGAGGCTAGTGGTTTGTATGGACAGCCCTGTGCTCCTGAATAGTTAATATAGTCTGCTTCAGGTCAGCAGCACTATACATGTTACAGGGCACGGGTCAACAGAGCTGGGACATGACCACTTCATCCAGCACCACAAGAATCCCCAGGGTCATGTATAAAACAGTTGGCACGCACAGTATATGGGCCTATGAAATAGGATTGCTTGATGGTGGCATAAAATGCAGCATGCTGGTAATGTTAGTAAAGGACTTGGTGTCTCTGGGTCATCTAGAACAGCGAGGTGGTGACCTCTCCCATATGGGGCGTGGCACAGGTACGTTCAGCTTATTTACTCGGCGTGTCAAAGGGATGATGGGGTTATGGGATAGCGTTACTCGTTTACTAGGAGAGAAGGCCTGCATGCTGGAACGTACATACTGTAACATTAGAGCACTGGAGCTGGTCAAGAGAAAGCGGGCCCGATCTCTCGCTCGCCCCCTACCACCTCACCCAGAAGGCCATCCGTTGTCGACTTCCAGACTGGCGAGAAGAATATCAAAGAAACCCATCCACTTCTGGAAGCACTCGTGACTCGAATGATGCAATTCCACATTCCACATGATGAAACGAGCGTGAAATTCAAAAGGACAATTCTCCCTGTCGTTTTACAATATACCGTATTGACCTCGGTAACCATTAAACGTTTCATTTGGGAGGTGTTTCGTGTGTTACGTGTCACGCCTCGACAACCAGACGCAAACAAATACACGTGGCGTATAATCACGCACACCTCTCCATTATTTAGCATGAAATTGCGTAAACTCCAAACATATCACGGTGTGTGTTGGGGTTAGCACTTTGCAGCCTAGCCCCTACTGTACACCCTCGATCAATTTCACTCCCTCAGTTTTGGGACACTTGTGCATATGGCAGAGGCGCCCTTAAAAACGCGTATAAACGTGCAAATGGAGGGCTGGAGAGAGAGGGGAAGGGACTGATTTGGTATTCAGCATCTGTCTCTCTCCTTCTCTCTCCCTCTCCTGTTGTTTTTCCGCCCTGGTTGTTCCCATGATTCCACCCTACAGCCCATCTGGCCAGACCCTACACACTAACAGGAAGAGGGAAGCGGAAGGGGGAGAAGATAGGGAACTTGTTTTTTTCCCCCGTTATCCAAGACCAGAATTAGCAACTTTTTGTTGGGGGGAGGACCAAAAATGTTGACAGCGGTTGCAAAATAGTTGGAAAGAGATTCTTGACGTGCGGATTCCATGCCACATGATTTACGAACTGATACGCAAAACAACATTTCATTCGGAACTGAAGTTTTTTTTCCAATTTAAATGATTATACACATTTCTTGCCACAAACAGACGTTATGTATATGGGGCACACAACGATCTGAGCTCTGCAGATTTGGCTACGAAGAGACAGAATTATTAGATCACTTATTCTGGTATTGCCCCTACAGCTTGTAGCTTGTTTTTGGTCACAAGTTCAGGAATGGCTTAAAAAAATCACATTTAGCTCAAATGAACCCAATAAATAGCACTGTTGGGAGATTTGGAAAGCCAGTCAACCAATCAACAGCAATATAAATACATACAGTAGCAGTCAAAGTTTGGACACACCTACTCATTCAAAGGGTTTTTCTTTATTTTCTACATTGTAGAATAATAGTGAAGACATCAAAACTATGAAATGACACATATGGAATCATGGAGTAACGGAAAAAAAAGTTTGAGATTCTTCAAAGTAGCCACCCTTTGCCCTGATGACAGATGACTTTATTCATGCAATGGAGAGAAAAATACTTATAATGTCACGTATGTAAAATGTCTACATATATAACAACAAAAGAACAAGCTGTAAAAACAACACTACACACTCCCACAGTCCCTCTGTTTCCGTCTCTGCTGCTCACCAAACACACCCTCTTTCTTTCTCCCAGTGGGGAATCAATAACATCACATCTGAGGGAGGCCAAGAGCGTCGCTCGTCTCCCTGCCAAACAACACAACACTGTTAGCCCACCACACCCAGCTGGGTCATGCTACTACTGCTACTGAGCAGGAGTCAACAACACAGACAGTGAGACCCACTCCAGACCGGTCCCAATACCCAGAACCACAAAGGACCCCCCATCATTACTGCTCCCACACTAACCTTCCAACTCTGTTAGTCAACATCACACCCAGACCTGCTATAGGGCCAGACCAGAACGCTGTCACCACAGACCTACTCAATGTTATAACGTTCATCTTCCCAAACCACAGTGGTGGGCCCTAATCACAACACACTGTCACACTATCCCAGTACACCACACCCTGCCGTGTTGCTGCTGCAGACACGACTCCGCAACCACTGCCTTCCCACCCGAAGACAGGCCCCAGTCGATCCACACGAAGCGCCCTGCTAGGCGTACTAGGGCAATTACCGTGCTTCTACTGAGGCAAACCTAGGCGTTGGGCAGCTTCCAATGCTCTCAACACTGCCTCCTCCTCACACCGTAGCGCTGCTAGTCTCCTGGCCTCGATGCCGATGATAATAATATTATTAGCCTGACTGCCAGCGTCTTTAGCCAATTTGGTTGGGCCAAACTTAACCTAGGCAACGATGTAGTATTGTTTAATGCATTAACAGGCTGACACCTCGGCCAGATGACATAACCAAACCTCCCTTTTCTTTGGCCTTGCTCTTCTACTTTTAAGTGGAGCGACTTGTGGTGTGGGTAACAAGACATTCTCTCTTTCCCAGTATCTGGGTTGGCATAGCGTATGGGCAGCATAGTGTCCTGAGCTTCTAAGCAGTCTATATCTAAATGCATGTAGGCTATGTGAGTATTTATTTGCACAGGCGTGTTTGTGCAGTATGTATTCAGACAATGGGAGCGGGTGCGATCATATCTGTTGGCAGATTGAGTTAGGTCGTTTGCCTGGAGACAGGGCTGCGTCTCTAGCCGGCGTCTTTGTGTTGCCAAGGATCAGGTTTCCCGTCTGCTCCTCCTCGGGCCAATGCCTTCATTATGACTGACTGATCAATTATGGAGGCCCTCCTCTCTATCCTGCCATATTCCTCCTTTGCTTTTCCTCCCCCTTCCTACTTTCTCCTGCCCTACTCTCTCTCTCTCTCCTCCCCTCTTTCCTGGTTCCTCCACTCTCTCAATTCTGCCTCCTCTCTCTCTCTCTCTCCTCCCTGCTCTTTCCATCCCCGTCACCCACTGCTTCAGAATGAGCGACCCAGAGTGCTCAGAGGAAGAGTTGCCCGGCCCAAGGTAAAACACCAGACATGCTTCCAACCCGTCAGGATGACAGGAATTGAAGAATCTTTCTAACCGCTCATTCTGACCCCAGTCAATCTCCACGGAGTACCTCAGGTTGTCGCTAATACGCAACGATGCCATTGCCACGTGTGTCATCTCCAGCCGTCTGACCTCTTCCTGCCCCGCCGTTCAGAAGTCCAACAAACATGGGGAGAAACGTGTCCACCAGCGAGGCGGGTTCATTTCCCTCAATTAGCAGACGGAAGTCATGTTGCTGTGACTGAGGGGAGGGAGATCAAGTGATCAAGTGAGATCAACTAAATCAATTGTACAGGATCTATTCTCTCTCATTCTATTCTCACTGACTGGACTATGTTTTGAGTCACACAAAGAGTAGAAGGGAGAGAGATGACCCTATAGCAGCCAGACCTCATCAGAAAATGTCCTACAGACGGCACACTGTCCCTTTCTCCAAGTGTCCACCATGTTGACGCTGTCAATAACAACTTAACTCAGAAAAAAAAAAAACGGCCCTTTTTCAGGACCCTGTCTTTCAAAGATAATTCGTAAAAATCCAAATAACTTCACAGATCTTCATTGTAAAGGGTTTAAAGACTGTTTCCCATGCTTGTTCAATGAACCATAAACAATTAAGGAACATGCACCTGTGGAACGGTCGTTAAGACACTAACAGCTTACAGACGGCAATTAAGGTCACAGTTATGAAAACTTAGGACACTAAAGAGGCCATTCTACTGACTCTGAAAAACAATAAAAGAAAGATGCCCAGGGTCCCTGCTCATCTGCGTGAATGTACCTTAGGCATGCTGCAAGGAGGCATGAGGACTGCAGATGTGGCCAGGGCAATAAATTACAATGTCCGTACAGTGAGATGCCTAAGACAGCGCTACAGGGAGACAGAGCGGACAGCTGATCGTCCTCGCAGTGGCAGACCACATGTAACAACACCTGCACAGGATCAGTACACCCGAACATCACACCTGCGGGACAGGTACAGGATGGCAACAACAACTGCCCAAGTTACACCAGGAACGCACAATCCCTCCATCAGTGCTCAGACTGTCCGCAATAGGCTGAGAGAGGCTGGACTGAGGGCTTGTAGGCCTGTTGTAAGGCAGGTCCTCACCAGACATCACCGGCAACAACGTCGCCTATGGGCACAAACCCACCGTCGCTGGACCAGACAGGACTGACAAAGTCTTCACTGACAAGTTGTGGTTTTGTCTCACCAGGGGTGATGGTCGGATTTGCGTTTATCGTCAAAGGAATTAGCATTACACCGAGGCCTGTACTCTGGAGCGGGATCGATTTGGAGGTGGAGGGTCTGTCATTGTCTGGGGCGGTGTGCCACGGCATAATCGGACTGAGCTTGTTGTCATTGCAGGCAATCTCAACGCTGTGCATTACAGGGAAGACATACTCCTCCCTCATGTAGTACCCTTCCTGCAGGCTCATCCTGACATGACCCTCCAGCATGACAATGCCGCCAGCCATACTGCTCGTTCTGTGCATGATTTCCTGCAAGACAGGAATGTCAGTGTTCTGCCATGGCCAACAAAGAGCCCGGATCTCAATCCCATTGAGCACGTCTGGGACCTGTTGGATCGGAGGGTGAAGGCCATTCCCCCCAGAAATGTCCTGGAACTTGCAGGTACCTTGGTGGAAGAGTGGGGTAACATCTCACAGCAAGAACTGGCAAATCTGGTGCAGTCCATGAGGAGGAGATGCACTGCAGTACTTAATGCAGCTGGTGGCCACACCAGCTACTGACTGTTACTTTTTTTTCTGTCAGTCACAAGTCTGTGGAACTTGTTCAGTTTGTGTCTCAGTTGTTGAATCTTGTTATGTTCATACAAATATTTACACATGTTAAGTTTGCTGAAAATAAACGTAGTTGACAGTGAGAGGACGTTTCTATTTTTGCTGAGTTTAGAATCTTTATCTTGGGCAGAGGGTAGATTGTCCAAACACGAGTAATGAAAATAAACACACATCAAAAATATAAAAACGTCAGCACTCAAAACAAACATAGTGAAGTCAAGGGTACACACACACACACACACACANCCTCGTCCAAAAAATGTCCTACAGACTGCACGTTATCCCTTTCGCCGGGTGTCCACCATGTCGCCACCGTCAATAACCACAAGAATCTTTATCTTGTCCAAACACCAGTAATGAAAATACACACACATCAAAAAATATCAAAACATCAGCACTCAAAACAAACATAGTGAAGTCAAGGGTACACACACACACACACACACACACACACACACACACACAAATGAATAGGCTGGGTGTCATGGAGAAGTCTCTTTGAGAGTGAAATGGAAGCTCAGAGAACAATATATTCTATTCATACACAATATTTTCCATTCAAACACAATGATGTCACGCTCCACAGCACTGCACTCCCATCTGTTTGTTTGTTTACTGCTTCCTTGTTTCTTTGAACAGTGTTATCACCTGACCTCCTGGTCATCTGTTGGGATCCAGCCTGGATTCAGTAGTCTCTGGCAGAGAGCTCTTTGTCCTGATTCTGGCCTGGCTTCTGACTAATTTTCTCTCCATCTTTTTCTCTTTCTCTTTCTCTTTTGAGGCTAAGGGTTTGATTAGATTCAATCCGTGTTATCGCTCGATTGAAATGAAAAGGTAATTTCCGATTGAGCCGAATGTGCAGTTTTTACAGTGAATGCAAACTCCGCTAATGCGGGAACATTTACATTTAAATGTAAATTTAGCTACAACGTGCTACGGATTTAATCAAACCCTAAATCGTTTCACTTTAGCTCCTGTCTTGGATTGACCAGACATATCACTGCCATGTGATCATATGGTATAATAGGATAGGATGAAATTGTGTTGGAAAACAACAGGGAAATGAGGCATGTATTTACTATAGTGTTTCTGTTTTATTATCTTTGACATAGAAGTGGAGGCTTTCTCCTTGAGGAAACCTACTGGAGAAATGTTAAAAGGGAATATTTTCCAGAGCTTCTTCTCTTTCCTATAACCTAACACAGTATATTGTCTATACTTGGCATGTACTGTAGGTTTCTCACATATGGGTGGCAATAATCGGGACATGGGGGAGGGGACTGCACAGGGTATACTCAAATTAAATACTGTAGTATTTACTACAGTTTTAAAAAGTGTAGCGTTTTTGGGGACATTACTGTAGTATTTACTCCAGTGTTTTTTTTATGGATACTATTTTAGCATTTTTTATAGTATTCTACAATATACTACAACATTCTTTAGTAAGTAGTACACAATCGAGGGATACTACAGTATATAGTATAGTATTCTACAGTATACTACAGTTTACTACAGAATTCTATAGAAAGTACTGTAGTATTCTATAGTAAACTGTAGTATTTTTTCATGTGGGTTCACTCAGTAAAACACAAAGCCGTAACAGGAAACAACAACATGATGCGAGGCAAAACCCCAACCCCCCCGATATTATTAAAGTGGTATCCCTGAGAGGGATCAGACATGTGAGTGTTTTTATGGTGACCTCTCCGAGGAAAAACTCTCATTTAGAGCATTCATAGCATTCTACAGTGCTTAGACCATGGCCTCACACCAACAGAAAGGTCTGTGTTTATGACTTCACAGAAAGAGCAACTGTGTTTATGACCTCACAGACAGATAGAGAGGGACTTTGTCGATGACATCACAGACAGAGAGAAAGCAAGAGAGAGAGGGACTGTCTTTGGCATGGTTCCCCAACTGGTGGCCCGAATTTGGCTCGCAGGTGGTTTCATTTGGCCCTCCAAGTTTTCTGAGAAAAGTATTATTATTATTTTTTTACAGAATTTTCTTTTTTGGACATAAAAGACTTTAAAAACACCATGAAATCAGCTCCAAGTGGTTTTAATTTTGGAAATCTGTTCCAAAGTATTCCCACGCATAATAGAGAGACATACAGAGGAGCTCTGGAGCTCTGTCAGAGTGACCATCGGGCTCTTGGTCACCTCCCTGACCAAGGCCCTTCTCCCCCGATTGCTCAGTTGGAAGATTCCTGGTGGTTCCAAACTTCTTCCATTTAAGAATGGAGGCCACTGTGTTCTTGGGGACCTTCAATGCTGCAGACATTTTTTGGTAACCTTCCCCAGATCTGTGCCTCGACACAATCCTGTCTCAGAGCTCTACGGCCAATTCCTTCGACCTCATGGCTTGGTTTTTACTCTGACATGCACTGTCAACTATGGGACCTTATATAGACAGGTGTGTGCTTTTCCAAATCATGTCCAATCAATTTAATTTACCACAGGTGGACTCCAATCAAGTTGTAGAAACATCTCAAGGATGATCAATGGAAACAGGATGCACCTGAGCTCAATTTCGAGTCTGATAGCAAAGAGTCTGAATACTTACGTAAATAAGGTATTTCAGTTTTTTATTTGTAATACATTTGCAAAAATTTCGAAAAACTTGTTTTTACTTTGTCATTATGGGGTATATTGTGAAGATCAATGACGATTTTTATTTATTTAATAAATTTTAGAATAAGGCTGTAACGTAACAAAATGTGGAAAAGGGGAAGGGGTCCGAATACTTTACGAATGCACTGTATGCCAATTAGGAATGATTGGGATGATTAGGTGACCATGATGGAAATTTAGCCATGACACATGGGTGAACACCCCTACTCTTACAATAAGTGCCATGGGATTTTGAATGAGCACAGAGAGTCAGGAATCCCGTTTTAATGTCCCATTCGAAAGACGGCACCCTACGCAGGGCAATGTCCCCAAATGTAATCAAATAATATATACATTTAACTTTCGTCTCTCTGTGTTTCAGAATTTTCCTTCAATTCGCAAGAGGATGATTGTATCTCGCAGGAGAAAGCATCTGAGCGAGCAAAACAGCGCCCCCTGTCTCTCTACATGTTGGCCATCTATCTGATGCTGTCTGGTTCAAACAAGTATGGCATTGTTAACATGTTTTCTACTTGCTCGAACGCGCATGCATACACACACACACACACACACACACACACACACACACTCACACACACACATTCACACACACGCACAAGCACAGAAATCAGAACTATGGACAGCCACATCATATTTAGCTTACGTTGATTGGACTAAATTGTTTTTGGTATCTATTAGTTGTCACTGTATTAGACTAAGCAGAGGTGATTTGATGATGTTGAAGTTGAAATGGTGCTGGAATAGTTGAGACAGCTCCTGTTTTCTTTGCGACTTGCGGTAACTCTCTGTGGTTCTAAATCAATAGTTGTTTAATCGTCCGAAAATGTTGGAAACATGAACTTGCTTGACCGTGCTGTAGGTCATGTAACTGTCTGTTACTGTACATGCACTATGCTTTGTGAACTTCACTGGGCAGAGGTTGCTATCCGGTTTTGTGATAAAACAAAGGTGTGGCTGAATTTATTGTCTTTGCCTTTAGGCCTATATATTACAGTCACAAGGCATATGAACTAACAGGTTATAGAGCAAACAACGTGATTATTGCAACACATAGGTTGTAATATGGCTTTCGGGGGGGGGGGTACTTGGTTTCCTCTGCGATTTTACCCATGTACTGCTACTGCAAATATTATATCTGTTTGGGCTGCTTGCGGTCAACTTTCAGTCTAAAAATATTAAATTTTAATTTTATTTTCCAACTAGGAATTCCATCTCGGGGACTCGGGCCTCTTTCTAGAGCTCCGACTTTCCGACCTGAAGATCACTGACGTCATGAATTGACCTCGTATTTTTCAGAGTTCCCGAGTTGTCTTGAAAGCACCATAAAACCACATTTTGATCCAGGATGGATGTGACGTAGGAGATGAGGTGCACACTGTTGACCACGCCCCCTGACTCTGAGAAGCTCCACCGTGACATGTATCAAGCACACCCATCACATTAGTGGTGGTGAGATAAGAGACATTATGTCAGTCTAATTTGCAATTGACTGTCATATAGTCCCACATTAAAAGTATGTGATGGTGAGACAATCAGAAAATCAGAAATACTGTTTTGCAATTGACTGCCATACCCCCCCCCCCCCCCAAAAAAAAAAGAAAGAGAGAGAGAGACAGTGGCAGAATACCTGACCACTGTGACTGACCCAAACTTAAGGAAAGCTTTGACTATGTACAGACTCAGTGAGCATAGCCTTGCTATTGAGAAAGGCCGCCGTAGGCAGACATGGCTCTCAAGAGAAGACAGGCTATGTGCACACTGCCCACAAAATGAGGTGGAAACTGAGCTGCACTTCCTAACCTCCTGCCCAATGTATGACCATATTAGAGAGACATATTTCCCTCAGATTACACAGATCCACAAAGAATTTGAAAACAAATCCAATTTTGATAAACTCCCATATCTACTGGGAGAAATTCCACAGTGTGCCATCACAGCAGCAAGATTTGTGACCTGTTGCCACAAGAAAAGGGCAACCAGTGAAGAACAAACACCATTGTAAATACAACCCATATTTATGCTTATTTATTTTAACTTGTGTGCTTTAACCATTTGTACATTGTTACAACACTGTATATATATAATATAACATTTGTAATGTCTTTATTGTTTTGAAACTTCTGTATGTGTAATGTTTACTGTTAATTTGTATTGTTTATTTCACTTTTGTATAATATCTACCTCACTTGCTTTGGCAATGTTAACACGTGTTTCCCATGCCAATAAAGCCCCTTGAATTGAATTGAATTGAATTGAATTGAGAGAGAAAGGGGGATTGTGTCTATGACCTCACAGAGAGAGGAGGACAGGGTCATGTGACCTCACAGAGAGAGGAGAAGTGTTTGAGCGCGGCGGAGAAGTGGCGACAGCAGCAAATTACACAGGGGGAAGTGTTTCATCACCGGACATAAGAACTCAGCCACAGATGCTCACTCAAAGATTGTCATGTAAAAAGCCAGGCAGAAATTCAGATGGGCCACCAGAACAATGACGGATTGTTCCCTGTGTAAGATCCATCCACTATGTACCGTGTACCCCTCCAGCCATTCTGACAGCCATTAGATCGCCAAAGTGATGACATTTTCACACATAATCTATGATAGCAGGGACACAGAAAGACCGCTTTTATCCTCCCTCTACCTAAATACTATAAAACTATCCAAAAAGTCGCTTTTATCAATAACATAACTCACGCCTTGTGTTGTGAACAGGCGCCCCAGTACAATATTTCAATTACCATACATGGCTTTTACGACAGAGTCAGAAACAGAAGAGTTCTCACGATAGGTTTGTCCTCCTTTTCTTCTAAAGGTAAGAGGAACAGACACCCTCCTCAAACAACAGCCATTGTTTAGACAGCCATGTCTCGTTTTTCAGCTGAACACACTGTACAGTATACAGCACCAATGCCAAACCCCATCCCTGGGAGTGTGAGTATCTCCAGACAGGGAAAGTGTAAAGTCCTCCATAGTGTGAAAGTCCTGTGGGAAGTTGGGACCCTCCCTGTTCAGGGACATGTTTAGAACGGGGCCTAACAGAGGACATGAAAGAGAACCATGCTGCCACTGAAACAGGGACAGGTGTTTAATGAGGCGTTGCCGCGGCGACCGGGGTGTAAAAGACGTCAGCGTGCAGCCTCATTAGCACCTGACAACAGCTTGGCTCGTCGCTGGAATTTCTCCTTTCTCACTTTGGGTTAGCGGGGCATGGGCTATTCTTAACCCCGTGAGGTCACTGTGACGGAGGGATGAAGCAGACGACAGGAATGTCTTCTATTCCTGTCCTCCCTTTGCCCCCGAATCAGCACCAGCAGGGTAAGAGTGACAGCACAGGCCAGTGACGTCAGAGTTTATAGAGAGAGAGAATGATAGATACAGTTGAAGTCGGAAGTTTACATACACCTTAGCCAAATACATTTAAACTCAGTTTTTCACAATTTCTGACATTTAATCCTAGTAAAAATTCCCTGTCTTAGGTCAGTTAGGATCACCACTTTTATTTTAAGAATGTGAAATGTCAGAATAATAGTAGAGAGAATGATTTATTTCAGCTTTTATTTCTTTCATCACATTCACAGTGGGTCAGAAGTTTACATACACTCAATTAGTATTTGGTAGCATTGCCTTACAATTGTTTAACTTGGGTCAAACGTTTCGGGTAGCCTTCCACAAGCTTCCCACAATAAGTTGGGTGAATTTTGGCCCATTCCTCCTGACAGAGCTGGTGTAACTGAATCAGGTTTGTAAGCCTCCTTGCTCCCACACGCTTTTTCAGTTCTGTCCACAAATTTTCTATAGGATTGAGATCAGGGCTTGTGATGGCCACTCCAATACCTTCCCTTTGTTGACCTTAATCCATTTTGCCACAACTTTGGAAGTATGCTTGGGGTCATTGTCCATTTGGAAGACCCATTTGCGACCAAGCTTGAACTTCCTGACTGATGTCTTGAGATGTTGCTTCAATATATCCACATAATTTTCCTGCCTCATGATGCCATCTATTTTGTGAAGTGCACCAGTCCCTCCTACCCCCGTGCTTCATGGTTGGGATGGTGTTCTTCGGCTTGCAAGCATCCCCCTTTTTCCTCCAAACATAACGATGGTCATTATGGCCAAACAGTTATATTTTTGTTTCATCAGACCAGAAGACATTTCTCCAAAAAGTACGATCTTTGTCCCCGTGTGCAGTTGCAAACCGTAGTCTGGCTTTTTTATGGCGGTTTTGGAGCAGTGGCTTCTTCCTTGCCGAGCGGCCTTTCAGGTTGTGTTGATATAGGACTCGTTTTACTGTGGATATAGATACTTTTGTACCTGTTTCCTCCAGCATCTTCACAAGGTCCTTTGCTGTTGTTCTGGGATTGATTTGCACTTTTCGCACCAAAGTACATTCATCTCTAGGGGACAGAATGCGTCTCCTTCCTGAGCGGTATGATGGCTGCGTGGTCCCATGGTGTTTATACTTGCGTACTATTTTTTGTACAGATGAACGTGGTACCTTCAGGCGTTTGGAAATTGCTCACAAGGATGAACCAGACTTGTGGAGGTCTACAATTTTTTTCTGAGGTCTTGGCTGATTTCTTTTGATTTTCCCATGATGGCAAGCAAAGAGGCACTGAGTTAAGGTAGGCCTTGAAATACATCCACAGGTACACATCCAATTGACTCAAATGATGTCAATTAGCCTATCAGAAGCTTCTAAAGCCATAACACAATTTTCTGGAATTGTCCAAGCTGTTTAAAAGGCACAGTCAACTTAGTGTATGTAAACTTCTGACCCACTGGAATTGTGATACAGTGAATGATAAGTGAAATAATCTGTCTGTAAACAATTGTTGGAAAAATTACTTGTGTCATGCACAAAGTAGATGTCCTAACCGACTTGCCAAAACTATAGCTTTTTGAAAATAAATTTGTGGAGTGGTTGAAAAACGAGTTTTAATGACTCCAACCTAAGTGTATGTAAACTTCCGATTTCAACAGTTAATGAAAAACAGAGAGGAGGGTGGTGGTAGGAATAATGCCTATTGTTAATGCCATAAATTCGATGCGGAAATGTGAGAGTGAGAGGTTGTTGCAAACTGTGAGAGGACTGCAGAATCGCTGACATCCAAACCTACTAACTACACCTAGACACAAGGCCCAATGCTCTCTGGAAGACAGGAAGTCAGATCGTTCGCTAGAAGAGAGTGTACTGTAGTCTTCCTGTTTGTGTCACAGGCCTGAGTGCAGTATTCCCCTGCGTCCTCACTTTCAGCCTTACCCCCCACACACACACACGCACGCACGCACGGACGCACACACACACACACACACGCACACACACACACACACACACAGAGGAAGAAACAGGCTCGGGCCTCCTAAAAGCCTGACTGTTGGCCCAAGTTTCAGAGAGAAACCCTGGAGTTGAGCAACAGAGACTACATGTGTAGGATACAAAATTATTCACTACTAGCTTATCGTAAAGTTCTAGTAATATTAAACCTCTGATTTTAACGTTTGCCCTCTACATGGCTATAGGCATAGCGCTGTGTAATGCAGTGGAGGCTCCTCCTCCGAGGAAGGAAAGGACCATCCTACTCAGTGAATTTCATAAAAATACAAATTGTGAAACCTTAGTTATAATTTTAAGATAAAACTATACTAAATATATTCACGTCACCAAATAACTGATTAAAAATACACTATTTTGCAATGAAGGTCTACAGTAGCATCAACAGCATAGGGTAGCGCCATGGTGTAGCCAGAGGACAGCTAGCTTCCGTCCTCCTCTGGGTACATTGACTTCAGTACAAAACCTAGGAGGCTCGTGGTTCTCACCCCCTTCCATAGACTTACACAGTAATTATGACAACTTCTGGAGGACGTCTTCCAACATATCAGAGCTCTTGCAGCATGAACTGACATGTTGTCCACCCAATCAAAGGATCAGAGGATGAATCTAGTACTGAAAGCATAAGCTACAGCTAGCTAGCACTGCGGTGCGTAATGTGTGGTACGTACTTGACTCAAAGAGAGAGAAAGGCAATAGTTTAACAGTTTTGAGCAAATTAATTTGTTCCAAAATGAAGGAGAAGCAGCAGAGAGAGCTAACTATATTTCATTTGATTTGTTTACCTTTCACTTAATTAGCTAATGCAGCTAATTTAGTCTATTCAATAACCTGACTCAAACAGAGAGAAATGCTATTTATATGTTCTTGTTCAGTGAACGCGCCTTTTTTTCGCTGACTCGTGGTTGGCGGTGGAAGGAGGTATGAGGCGGTGCTCTGTCTGAACTTCGTCATGGAGAGTAGGGCATGGAAAGACACACAGGTTTACATTCCTGACGTGGCTGCTGCATACCAGAACACGCTCTGTAAACCAGCAGGACAGGAGAGGGAGAGGAGTGGAAACACTGATGACACACACACCAGCGTGACAACACAGATACACACACACACACACACACACACACGAGCGCAAATACAGATATGCCCACATCTAGTACCAATAGTGCCAATCTTGACCAGCAGGGCCAGGATATGGCCCCAATGAGCCTGCTATCTGGATCCAGGGCTATATGACATATTCTAAACAAACCAGAAGAGCCCAAGCTGGAATCATTTTTTCTCTAGTATACAACAAGGGAATACAGTCCAGATCCAGATGCTTCCTCTTGACCACAGAAAGTGGCAAGCCTAAGAAAACAGGCCTACTCATTCAACAATGGACCAACATATCCAACCTGGACTCCACTCTGTCATTCACTCACTCACTCAATCTTGTTCTCTCTCCACCCTCTCTCTCCATAAGTTATAGTTACCATAAATCCGAGACACTACAATTAGTATGATATGTATTCATTTGTGGACATCCATCATCCAGTTTGTATGATACCGTATGTTACGAATTACAATCGTATGATATATTACAAATTTGCTAAATGTATGATATTTTACAAATTCCAATCTGTTGTCGCTAGCGTTAGCTAGGTGGCTAATGCTAATGTTAGCTAGGCTAGGGGTTTGAGGTTAAGTTAGGAGTTAGGTTAACGGGTTGAGGGTTACCGTCAGATAGTGCGGCCGCACTGTCATCTGACCAAAGACCCCCATTCCATCAATTGAGTGTAACTATACAGCAAATTTCCCTTTCTCTCCCCAGCATTGGCATGAAGTGTAATATGTAGCTCTTCAGGTTAACGTTAAATAACTGCATAACTTTAACATTATAACCCAACCACTACTTGCCCTTTTAAGTTGCTTCCTCCATTTACAATTGACAGACCATACTCTTTCGCGGTATGCACCTGCTTGACCTGTTAATTAAGTATAGTCTTGAGTACGTAAATGTTGCTCTATGCAAACTGACAGTATTATCCTCTAACAATTTGCTGGTAAACCACCTGTTGAATTCACCTTTTTTCCCCCTGTATCATCTGCCATTATCATCCTTCAATCTTACTCTTGTTATTATTCAAACTGTTGTATTTTACCTGCTGTTGTGTGTTTCTCTGATACGAAGCACTCTAGAAAACGGTACGAATTCATGTATCTGATATTAGGCTCCTCAGATATACCTTCAGATAAACCCATTTTTACTATTGTTCACATTTTGGTCTTATTGTGCAATTGTTAAGATAAATCATGGGTCAGGTCTTCTTGAAAGACCATTTTTGTCCAATAACGGACTGGTGCCCCGATTTATAACAAGATAAATTCATCATTTATAGTAATAACTCGACCAATATCCTCTACACACACACACACACAAGCGTGCACACACACACACACACACACACACACACAAGCGTGTGTCCACACCTAGCTAGTACATACAATCCACACCTAGCTAGTATAGTACACAGAAACGAGCAGCCCAGTCCTGTGAGGTGTCTCTTATGAAACGGGAGGATTATGCGTAAGAGGGATAGCTTATACGTTCTAAGCAAGGGCTGTGTTCATTTCCATGTGTGGGTACACATGCATTTAAGTTTGTTTGGTGGGAATCGTTGTGTTAGAGAGGGCTGGTCTCGGGTGGGGGCTCGGCGACAAAGCGTCTCATTCTGCTCTGGGGGAGCGGGGAGGTAATATGAGAGCCGTGTCCAGACTGGGGCGGGGGGACGTGGGGATAAAGGAGCTGCGCTCGGCTGCACTGGACTGGGCTTTTGTGGGCCTGCCTCTCCCTCTGCCTGGCCAGGTAAGCCGATAGGAACCTGGCCCGGATCCCCTGGGCCTCGCTCTACACACTCAGAACTGAGCACAGCTTTCTTTATTCACAAGAAAAGGAGGGAGAGGAAAAGAGGGTGATGGAGAGCAAGACCTAAAAGAAAAAGAGAGAAAGAAAAGGAGTCAGGGATATGAGAGAGGAACAGGTGTACGAAGCATACAGATGTAGGATCTTCATTTGACCAGTTTCTCACAGCAGGAAAAGAATCCTGCAGCAACAGGAAATGTGAATCATTGTGTGGATTATAATTCATGGACATTTTTGTAGGGGTTGATACATTTTTAGTTAGGTCAAATCAAGTCTGACATTTTTAAGTGGAAAGTACAAACTTTGGAAGCCTTTTTAAACCTTGAATGCACTACAAGTTTACGTTTCCTGCTGTGCAACAACAGGGGGATCAAATGAAGATCCAACATCTGTAGAGCAGGAAAAGAGATGGATGAGGAGGAGATTAAGATGGGCAAAATGTAAAGATAGAAATAACCCCTCTTCTTTTCCCTACAAACGCCTCCTCCCTCCATCCCCCCTCCACTCAGCAGGCTGGGTGTTATAGATGGGACTCTCCAGAGAGATCACAAAGGAACACTGCACAACATGTGTTTGCTGAAACATTCCCAATGCGTGCTGGGAGTGCATGGTCGGTCACACACACACACACATCCCTCCCCATCCACACTGGGAACCACAATGGACACATTACTGGGCTGTGAGTCATTCCCTTTTCCTTTATGTAGGCTCTCTCTCCTCCCTCTGCTTTTGTTACTCCCCTCCTCCCATAACCCGTTCTGGTTTTTATCCCTCATTCCCATTCTCAGGTCAGGATGGAGGGGTATTCACTGCTTAATAGAGAGAGAGAAAGAGTGAGTGAGTGAGTGAGTGAGTGAGTGAGTGAGTGAGTGAGTGAGTGAGTGAGTGAGTGAGTGAGTGAGTGACTGAGTGAGAGTGTGAGAGAGAGAGTGAGTGTGGAGAGGTGTGAGAGAGAGAGAGAGTGGTGATATTAGAGAGAGAGAGAGAGAGAGAGAGAGAGAGAGAGAGAGAGAGAGAGAGAGAGAGAGAAGAGAGAGAGAGAGTGTGGAGAGAGGAGAGAGAGAGAGAGAGTGTGAGAGAGTGTGGTGTGAGAGAGGTGAGAAGAGTGAGAGAGTGAGAGAGTGAGAGAGAAAGAGTGTGAGATAGAGAGATAGTGTGAGAGATGAGGAGAGAGAGAGAGAGAGTGTGAGAGAGTGAGAGAACAAGATTGAGTGAGTGGGTGAGAACAAGATTGAGTGAGTGGGTGAGAGAGAACAAGAGAGAGAGAGAGAACAAGAGAGAGAGAGGAGAGAGAACAAGAGAGAAAGAGAGAGAGGAGGAGAGAGAACAAGAGTGAGTGTAGTGAGTGAGTGAGTGAGTGAGTGAGTGAGTGAGTGAGTGAGTGAGTGAGTGAGTGAGTGAGTGGTGAGTGAGAGAGAGGGTAGTGAGATGATGATACAGATGAGTGAGTGAGTGAGTGAGTGAGTGAATGAGTGGAGTGAGTGAGTGAGTGAGTGAGTGAGTGAGTGAGTGAGTGAGTGAGTGAGTGAGTGAGTGAGTGAGTGGAGAGAGAGGGTAGAGAGAGAACAAGATTGAGTGAGTGAGTGACAGAGTGGAGAGAGAGGGTGGAGAGAGAACAAGATAGAGAGAGAGATGCAGGCTAGTGCTGCAGCTCCAGTCACATGACTAATGTGAGCGCCCCGCTCTCAACAAACTCCACTCTACAAAGAGTTAGTCTAGACATTTTTACAAGGGACATCAGTGTTCCCTTCTAGTGATGTTCCCAGCATAATACTGGAAACAAATCATTTCATTCTGACTTCATCTCTTTCTCTCTCCCTAACCTTCCCGCCTCTCTCTCCCATTTTCTCTCCACTCGTGTCTTCCCACTGCCAGAGTCCTCTCCTCAGCCCTTATGTCATTTGTTTACCTACTTGAGGTAGCACGGTAGCCTAGCTCCTCTCCTGCCCTCCCACCCCCCATCCCTTCCCCCAGCCAGCCTCTCTCCCTCTCAGGCTCAGTCCCAAAACAGCCCCAGGGGGACCAGGGCGACCCCACCCAGCCAGCTCTCACACTGACCCATTGTCGTCAGGCTTACCTTAACACGGCCCATTACTAATACACCAACCCTAACTCTTACACTAAACCCTTCTTGTCATATGGCGGCCATTTTGGTATTGCTTCATGTTGGATTATAATGTGGATATGAAACTACATACAGACTTCTGTAGAATTGATCTTTAAGGTTTCTGTACTTCCTGTGTTTTTTTGTGTGTTTTTTAGGTGGTAGATCAGCTTTAATACTGCAGATAGATTGTAGCTTCCATCAATGTAATTGTCTGCATCATTTCCAATCCCCCATATATTTTTTGTAAATATATAGATTTATATTGTATATACACACATATCTTTTTAAAATATATTTTCCTTTATTGTTTTCCCCTAACCTAATTGAAGTAAACTAATGGACAACAACTCTTAGGCTTCTACTCCCAGCTTATACATACTGTATACATTTTACAGACACACTATATTTTACAATAGTTATCTTTTGTTTGTTTTTAGTCCCGGCCTTCCTCTATTTCTGAAGTCCATCCAGTTTTATTTCTCTTTGGCATATATTTTTTTAACTGTGCTGTTTCACAAACGTTCTGAACCTATATCCATTTTACATGTGTTATCTTGTTATTAGTCCCACCCTTCAGCACCCTTCAACCCCTCTCATCGATCTCAAAACACCATCCATATTGGATTTCTATTTGACATATATTTTTTGACTGCGCTGTGATGCTTCACAAAAGTACTGAACCTTTCTATTCTCATAGTTTCTACAGATTGTAAATTAAAGATACATTTTTTTATTTTGCTAAAAGTATTATGACATTATCGATTCATATTATTCTATTGTGCGATTCTTACTCAAACCACACACAACGGCTCTAATGAAATCAAAGTAGCATGTTAGAAAACCAATAGAATAGTGAAACCTCTCGTTGGGATAAATCACGTTTGTCAGCTCACATACTCGAAGTAATTAGCCACGGTTGAACAGCTTTTCACTGTGAGCCCAGAGCACGAGACCCAAGAGCGTTGACACACCTATATCTTTCTCTCATATAATCTATCTATCATAATCTTCCCCGTTTCCTTTTCGTCGCCCGTTTCTTCTAACTTATCATCCACCCATCCCCGCCGACGTCTATGTCTCTCCTTCCTCTTTTATGAAAGTCACAGCAGCGCCAACCTCGGTGTTTGTGTATTTACTAAATGCTTCTCTAACCTCAGGTTCCCCGAGTGCGGTAGAGTGTGTGTGTGTGTGTGTGTGTGTGTGTGTGTGTGTGTGTGTGTGTGTGTGTGTGTGTGTGTGTGTGTGTGTGTGTGTGTGTTGCGCGCGCGCGTGCGTGCGTGCTACGTAGGCCTCCGACACACGTCGAGGACCAGCACAGACACACACGTAACCCTCTGAGTATCTGCTGCCGTGCCTGGTAACCACGGCTGCCATCTGTGACCTCACAGAAAAGGCCGCCCCAGACCCTCCAGGGCATACTCTGCTTTTCCTGGAAAGCACCAAAGAACATCATCCAGGGCAGCAACTCCAAAAGAAACGGTATCTAAGTTAAAGCTGCAATATGGGACGATCTGACCAAATTCACCTGAACATAAATGTGAGTTACAAGATCTGTCATTCTCATTGAAAGCAAGTCTAAGAAGCGGTAGATCTGTTCTATGTGTGCTATTTCTATGCTTTTTGTTTTTTGCGTCTTTTACTTGGTGGATGCCAGGAGAACGCTAGCTGCCCCAATGCATAGTGCCAACTGTAAAGATTGGTGGAGGAGGAATAACAGTCTGGGGCTGTTTTTCATGGTTCGGGCTAGGCCCCCTTAGTTCCAGTGAAGGGAAATCTTAACGCTACAGCATACAATGACATTCTAGACGATTCTGTGCTTCCAACTTTGTGGAAGGCCCTTTTCTGTTTCAGCATGACAATGCCCCCGTGCACAAAGCGAAGTCCATACAGAAATGGTTTGTCGAGATCGGCGTTGAAGAACTTGACTGGCCTGCACAGAGCCCTGACCTCAACCCCACACACCTTTGGAATGAATTGGAACGACGACTGCGAGCCAGGCCTAATCGCCCAACATCAGTGCCCGACCGCACAATGCTCCACTAATGCTCTTGTGGCTGAATGGAAGCAAGTCCCTGCAGCAATGTTACAACATCTAGTGGAAAGCCTTCCCAGAAGAGTGGAGGCTGTTATAGCAGCAAAGGGGGGGACCAACTCCATAACAATGCCCGTGATTTTGGAATGAGATGTTCGACGAGCGGGTGTCCACATCCTTTTGCATATTTCACAGTGGTTTAAATGGTACAGCGATTCTCTAACCGACACTTGCTTCTTTTGTCACCAACCGAAAATTTGAACTTTAGCAACCAGGAAATGGCAGAGACATTTCGGAATAGTCCACCTTTAGGAACCCCTTCCTCAGGTTTGAATGTATACCAACTGGGTTAGGGATTCGTGGCATTTACGCCAGTGAGTGTTGTTGTCTGAAGAGATAGAAGTGCACATGTCTGTCTGCCCTTGATCCACAGAGCTCTCTCCCTGCTCTCAAAGAGCCCTGTGTGTTCCGTCTGCTGCCCTGGAAATGTGAGGAATTTTCCTGCCTGCTTGCTTGCGTGCCTGCCGGACCAGCTGGGAGGGTTTTGCATAGCAACATGCCACCGAATGCTTCTGCTGCTGCTGCTGCCTCAAATTGGATTATGGTACAAAACGGGTTTTTAGCAGAGCTAAATCATTGGATTAGTATCATAATGTCTCGGGGTGATCTGGAATGCAGGGCTCTAGAGTAACAGTAAGTATGGACCTACTGTACAGCCTTTGACGCCTTCTGTAGAAAAACACTGACACGGTCGTTACTACCTAGACTAACTGAGTGACGGGCCTTGACGTTTTCAGAAATGATCAAGTCCACTTTCATTGCGTTTAAAAGAACGATTGCTCAACTCTGGAAAAACGTGGCTTCAAGCTAGGTACAAAAACCACAGCATTCCCCTTGATTCTAGCAGCGTATGGCCTGAACCTTGCTTCCCATCTCTCTCCCTCTCTCTCGCTCTCCCTATTTCTCAATCTCTGTAAATGTCCTTTTCCTCTCTCGCTCTCTTTCTCTCTCTCCCTCTTTCTAAATCTCAATCTCGGTCAATACCCCTTTATATCTCTCTCTCTGTCACCCTCTCTCCCTCTCTCCCCCTCCTCTAATTGATATGTGGACATGTCATTAGCAGTGTTTTGAATAGCCAAACGGAGGAATACGCCGCCTGTTAATGCCCGCTAGGAAACACTGTACGTTCATGCAAAGCTGCTCTGAGCTGCTCTGCTATGATGCAAATGAACCGAGTGGGGAAGAGGGAAGAGTACGGGGTTTGGGTAAGGGAGCGCTGTGTGGATCAATGGCGGAAGCTGTCGTTTCAATATGGGACACCATTTCCTCTAGAAGCCTGCTGGTTGTGTGTGACTTCATAAAGCTGTGGTGTGGTAAAGGTGTGGCGGTCTCAGACCATTGTGCTGAACACGCTAATGCGTTCCTGACTCACTGAGCTGTGCACCTGCCTGGGTTTAGCGAATTGGTCTGATAAGTCTAGGTCCAAGAAAGAGGCTTCTAAACCACTTCTACCCCCAAGTCATAAGACTACTTAACATCTAATCAAATGGCTACTCAGACTATTTGCATTGAGTTGCAGCGATGAGACTAGATTGAAATTGGGGAGAAAAAGGGGGTAAAACATTTTTGAAATGCAAATAAAAAGAAATAGCCCATTTCATTGTTGTGGACAATTTATGTTTGAGGCTTTACTGAGTGGACAAACTTCTCTCTTCAACAAGAGCCCATTGCACTTCCCCAGTGTTTCCCCAGATCAAATATGCAGGCATTTGCGCATCTCCAGTCAGAACAGAACAAAATCTGTACTTTACTATATACATTTGTGACTACTTTTACTTTCACTTCACTACATTCCTAAAGGAAATAATGTACTTTTTACTCCATACATTTTCCCTGACACCCAAATGTACTCCTTACATTTTGAATACTTAGCAGGACAGGAAAATAGTCAAATTCACACACTTATCAAGAGAACATCCCTGGTCATCCCTACTGCCTCTGATCTGGAGGACTCAATAAACACTAATGGTTCGTTTGTAAATTATGTCTGAGGTTGTAACGTGTGCGCTGGGAGTCAGGAAGCAAGTTCAGGGAGTGAATAATTGAATAAATAAATGAAAACATAACACAAAACAAGAAACACAAACAACGCACCGACATGAAACAGAGTGAATAACACCTGAGGAAAGAACCAAGGGACAGATATAGGGAAGGTGATCAAGGAGGTGATGGAGTCCAGGTGAGTGTCATGAGGCGCGAGACGATGGTGACAGGTGTGCGGGATAATAAGCAGGCTGATGACCTAGAGGCCGGAGAGGGAGTATACGTGACAGAGGTTTGGAGTGTGACCCTGGCTATCCGTAATAATGAAAAACATGAAAGTTGTGCAGTCTGGTTTGCTTAATATAAGGAATTTGAAACTATTTCTACTTTTACTTTTGATACTTGAAGTACATTTAAAAGCAAATACTTTTAGACTTTTACTCAAGTAGTATTTTACTGGGTACTTTCACTTTAACTTTAGTCATTTTATATTAACGGTATCTCTACTTTCACTCAAGTATGACAATTGGGTACCACCACTGGGTGTCTATGTGTGCTTACATGCGTGCGCACACGTGGGCGTGTGTGTGTGTAAAAGAGAGACAGAGGTAAACAGGAGATAGTGTGTGTGTATGATCACATTCCCAGGCCCAGCTCCTCCAGGGAGGCAGATAAAGAAACTGCCCATTCCAGAACGGAGGTGGAGACAATGGCCAGGGACTTTCAGTTGCAGCTGTGTGTGTGTGTGTGTGTGTGTGTGTGTGTGTGTGTGTGTGTGTGTGTGTGTGTGTGTGTGTGTGTGTGTGTGTGTGTGCTGTCTCTTATACACATCTAGATGTGTATAAGAGACAGGTGTGTGTGTGTGTGTGTGTGTGTGTGTGTGTGTGTGTGTGTGTGTGTGTGTGTGTGTGTGTGTGTGTGTGTGTGTGTGTGTGTGTGTGTGTGTGTGTGTGTGTGTGTGTGTGTGTGTTTGAGGGGATATGGCCCACCTGTCCAAATCGCTTCCTGTGTACAGTTCCACATTTCAATTGCTCTCTGTCTTTATCACTCTCTGTCTTTCTCTCGCTTTTCCCCTTAAGTGTATTTTTAAAAACATTTTAAACTCTTTCTTCTTCTCTCTTGGTCTCTCCATTCCTCTCTATCACTCCGTGAGACTCGTTCACTACAGATGCCACTCTAGAGTACCTAGAAGGGAGTAGTGAGGGTGGCCACGTGTTGTATGCTAGACTGAGAATCACAGACACCTACACTAAATATACACCTCGCTTTGCACACGGGGGCATCGCCATGCTCAATTTTTAGACCTAGATTTCAAGCAAACAAGGTTGACTTACAGTAGAAATCAAACGTTGGTTGTGAGAGCATGTGAGAGTATCTTCTCTCCGTCTGCGGGAAACCAACGAAGGGTTGGTTTGCTCGTGTTTTCTTAGAGAAAAACCATACCAACCTCAGTGCCAAGGATCTGTGCAACGTTCAGGCATCAGTTAGTACAATCCAGTTACAACAATCAGCTGACGTGAGGAAACTATGGCGACACTACAACGCTTCAAATGACACAGTCGAGCCTCGACAGGTCTCACGCACGCACCGTTCATTACAAGTCCAATTAGTAAACAGGTTATTGGTGTGAGAGGTAAGGATCAGCTTGAATAGACACACCCCTTGGCAGAGTGAGACTTGATTGGCAGATATGAAGCTCACAGCCACATGGTACTGAATGGCTCTACGACGAGACACAAATTCCCACTTGTCAACCGGTGCTTGTTTGCGATATTAAAACGTCTCTAGCATGCAGTGCAACATCCCCGACACACATATCTACTGTAGATTGTCCCGTAGGTTGGCCTTCCAGCCATGGTCTTATGGGGACTTAACGTTTGATCCTGTGGCTTTACAGGAAGTCCGTATTAGCATCTGACTAACGCGAAGCGGGGGTGGTCTCTATGTGTCAGAGTTACCGTATGAAACTCAGCAACACACTGGGAGTGGAGGCTCAATAGACCTCAATTGTCCGGAAACAATGAGAGAGATCTGCCCAACGGTTAGCACCAAATTCCCCCTACCCTACCTCGTCTCCCACCAACCCCAGAGAAGGGGGGGGGGGGGGGCGCCCTGAGGGAATACGTGGAGGACGACGGGAGGGGATGGAGGTGGAAGGATGAGGAGGAAGAGGACGTGGATCGCCCCCGGACGGAGTGGACTCCAAAGAGGAAACAGGCCTCATTTCCTCCTCTTTATCCCTCAGACAATGGGCTACCGTTAGCAGGGAGAGTGATGAGGAGAGGAGGAGTGGGGAGGAAGGGAGAGGAGGAGGAGGAGGGAAGAACAGATGAGAAGAAGAGAGGGAAGGACAGGGGAAGAGAGGAGCAGATAGGGGAGAGAGGTGAGGATGGGGGAGAGGAAGGGAGGACGGGAGGAGAAGAGAGAACAACAGCATTGAGAAGAGGAGAATGAAGGAAGGAGAGAAGATGAGGGTAGGAGGAGGGAATGGAATGATGCCTGTCCACAAATCACTGAATAAACCATCAAGTGTTCTGCTGTTTCAGAGTTGAACAGACATACACAGCACTAGTGTTAAGGTCTTGTTTGATCTTATGCCACTAGGAGCAGGGGCTGGGGGCAGGGAAAGAGAGTGTCTTCCTACATATTGTAGGCTCTGAAGTTAATGGAAAAACGTGTCAGTGGAACACAGCGAGGCTGGCTGGCTGTTGAATAAACAGAGAGAGAGAGCAGCCTGGCCTGGCCGTGGCTGGTGACTCAACATTTCTGATTGAGACGGACGGGAGAGGAGAGCCGAAGGGAATGATGGAACCGTGGCAAAACACCCCTACTCCTGATACGCACGCACGCACGCACGCACTCCCACACACACACAAACACACACACGCACACACACACACACAGCAGGCCTCACACATGCATGCCATGCACGCACAAACACACACTGCCAAACCTGAAATCCCTCTAAATACAAAGCCCCTGTCATGCCATCCATGTGTAAAGGCAGGGGGGACTGACTGACTGGTTTTCTGGTGCTGGTGTTCATTAAAGTGGCCCTCCAGTCTCCTTTGAACCAAATGTATCACCAGCTTTACTTAACAAAAGGCACATCTCAATAGGCCAGGATCCAGGTATGACACGACATGGCACGAGTGGGCCGTTCCTATTTTGTTCTCGACTGGTCCTCTATTGTTGGTCTGCCCGGTGCCTGGTAGAGGTATCTGCTCCGAGTTGACTAACAGCACCAGTGGTTTCACCGTTAGCGCAGAAAGTCATGACGGTCCCAAGTTATGAACATAGCCCGACGACTGTTATCGTGTCAAAGAAGTGCAAGGAGTTTCCCACACGAGCAATCTATCTCCCAGCACTCCTGCCATAACTAACTGGAATCAGGTGTAAGGTCTCTAATCAGGTCAACACTCACAAGACCGCGGGGACGGACGGTATTCCAGGGAGCAGGCGCAGATCARCTGGCAGGCATATTCACGGTCATTTTCGACCTCTCCTCGTCCCAGTCTGTAATCCGAACATGTTTTAAGATGACCACCATCATTCCTGTCCGCAAGAACTCTAAGGCGTCATGCCGCAATGACTACCGCCCTGTAGCACTTCAATCTGAATTCACGACGTGCTCTGAAAGGCTGGTTACGGCACACATCAACTCCATCGTCCTAGACACACTAGACATTTTCACATTGACGTTTTAGTCATTGAGCAAACGCTCTTGTCCACTGTGACTTACAGTAGTGAGTGCATCCATTTTCATATTTGTCCGTACTGGTCCTCCGTAGGAATCGAACCTACAACCCTGGCGTTTCAAGTGCCATGCAAGTGACCCACTCCAATTTGCATACCGCCCCAACAGATCCATAGACGACGCAATCTCAACTGCACTCCACACTGCCCTCGCCCACCTGGATCAGAGGAATACCTGTGTGAGAACGCTGTTCATTGACCACAGCTCAGCGTTCAACACCGTTGTCCCCTCCAAGCGCGTCACCAAGCTTAAGATCCTGGGACTGAACACCTCCCTCTGCAACTGGATCCTGGACTTCCTGACGGGCCGACCATCACCTACTCCACACTGACTCTCAATACAGGGGCCCCACAGGGGTGTGCGCTTAGTCGCCTCCTGTGCTCCCTGTTCACCCACGACCGTGTGGCCACGAACGACTCCGACACCATCATCAAGTTTGCTGACGACACGACGGTGGTAGGCCTGATCACCGGCAACAATGATACAGCGTATAGGGAGGGAGTCTGTGACCTGGCAGTGTGGCGCCAGGACAACAACCTCTCCCTCAATGTCAGTAAGACCAAGGAGCTGATCGTGGACTACAGGAAACTGTTGTGCCTTCACGCACAGTCGTGAAGAAGGCACAACAGTGCCTCTTCCCCCTCAGGAGGTTGAAAAAGTTTAGCATTTGGGCCCTCCAATCCTCAAAAWATTATACAGCTGCACCATTGAGAGCATCTTGACTGGCTGCATCCCTGCCTGGTATGGCAATAGCACCGCTCTCGGTCGTATGGCGCTACAGAGGGTGGTGTGGACAGCCCAGTACATCACTGGGGCCGAGCTCCCTGCCTTCTAGGACCTCGTTATCAAGCGGTGTGAAACAAAGTCCCGGAAAATCGTTAAAGACTCCAGCCACCCAACCCATCGACTGTCCTCACTGCTTCCGCGCGGCAAGCGGCACCGGTGCATCAAGTCTGACACCAACAGACACCTGAACAGCTTCTATCCACAAGCAATAAGACTGCTACACACAGGACTCTACACACTCACGCACACTGACACTCCAACACACACATAACATGCACACACATTTATACTGACTCGACACACAAGCACACACACACTCCAATACAATCTTCCTTTACGCTGCTGCTACTCTGTTTTTCATACATCCTGATACCTAGTCACCTTACCCCTATACATATCTACCTCCATCACTTCGGTTTCCCTGCACTTTGTAAATATGTTATTGGATCTGACCCTGTGTATAGCTTCTTACCTTCTAGTGTTCTTCTTATTTCTTAGTTTTCCGCGTGTTTTTGTTCTATTTATTTGTAGCACTACGTTGATATTGAAGACTGCATTATTGGGTTCAGAGCTTCGCAACAAAGGCATTTCACTGTAAAACGTGAAACTTGATGAGCACAGCAGAGTATTCTGGAGGGAGAAAAGGAGAGTCCTGGCATAACATCTACAGTTGACAGGGACTTCTGAAACTGTCACATGGATATGAAGGGCAGACGTGGGGATGCTTTTGTTCCGCAAAACAATAACAGATTAGGGAAAGCAGCATTTCCTGGAAAAGTTACCAGTTGCAAATTGTTCAAGCTGCYGTTGGCCAGCCTCCAGCGACTGGCTTTGGAAATCTGGTAATCTAACCATCTCAGAGTGTAATTGGCTGAGAAAAACCAACGCCTCTCATGCCAAACACTGACTTGAGGATTATGAAAATGGCCGCCTTCTTCCCTGTACTGTATATGCATGGCCCAGGTAAAACCTGGCTGTATGGTAAAACACTATGGCGGATTACTCAGTAATTGTTTTTACTTTCCATTTGATGCACACAGATTGGTGCCACTCTGAGCACAGCCAAATCAAATGAAACATTATCAGCGGTTTTAAATGCGTTTCATACATTGGACTATGAATGTAGATGATGGAAGGTAGCAGGGGTACGTGTAGTAATTAGAGTGGCCTTGTAGGAGTCCTGGTTTTGTAACATTATTAGCTCATCGTCTGTTACAGTGATGTAACTGTGTTGGCCTGTATGTCATAAACTGTTCGTTACATGAACATGAACTCACGTCGAGACAAAAATCATGTACATCTATACGTCACTTCATGGCACTTGGATGTACCCAGTGTGTGTGTGTGTGGTGATGTGTGTGTGTGTGTGTGTGTGTGTGTGTGTGTGTGTGTGTGTGTGTGTGTGTGTGTGTGTGTGTGTGTGTGTGTGTGTGTGTGTGTGTGTGTGTGTGTGTGTGTGTGTGAGAGAGAGAGAGACATTCACTGCCAAAATTCATCACCATTAGCTGTGAGATGTCAGAGACAGCTGGATAAAGATAGCACTAGCACTTTATTAATCATCAGCGATTAATAAACAGATAAACACACACACATTCACACACACACCAATTCAGGGCAAATATATTATTCTGTAGGTAAATCTCACACACACACCGACATGGTCTCAGAGCAATTCGTATCCTTCTGTACTTAAATATGTGACACATCGCGACTCAAACAAGCAACATTTGGATTGCTACACGGTCGCAGATTACGCCCACCCATCCTCCCTGATCAACCTCCCTACTTTTGTTTCTGTCTAAAGTAGTTAGACCATACATCTTGGAGATGCTCAGAAATACGTCAAGTATGTTTCGTATGGCTCTGAGGCCAGGCTACACACACACACACACACACTGCTTGTGTTCTCACCTTGATGTCGACAATGGAGCAGGCGACCTGTTTGACGTAGGCAAGGTCAGCGGTCTGGGGCAGCAGCACTGACTCTCTTGTCAGCCCAATCTGGATGATGAAGGAGACCCCAGCTGGGGTGGGGGGCACGTAGGAATTGGCAACCCCCCCAGGGCCCAGCCCAGCCCCCAGGTCCACAGGGGGGAGACCGCCGTGAGTAGGGGTGGGAGGCACGGCCATGGGGGTCCCCTGCTGCATCACCACAGAGCCTGGGGGAGAGGGGCCCCCTGTGTGGAAGAAGACCTGGGATAGGGGTCCCGACGACATACAGGGGCTGGCRTTGGCCATCCCTCGCTACACGCTGATCCACAAACAAATACACACCGCTACAGGGAGTCTCTGTCCTGTGACCACCCCTTCTCCCAGAGGCGTCAAGGGGAGATCCCTATCCAGGAAGCACTGCTTCTTTCTTTCTACCTCTCCCTCTTGATTTTTGTCATCTGCACTCACACTTCTTCTGTCATTATCCCGGCAAGGCAAGCGTGAGAGACAGACTGAGAGAAACTTCTCCCCTCCTACCCTTCCTCTCCCACCGCTCCTCCTTCTCTGGTGAAGAAGTTGTTCTGCTGATGAGAAAGTCTCAATTTTCACAGGAAACACTGAGGAAGGAGAAAGAAAGGGAAAAAAGTTTGTTGTCCTAGACTTCAGCCTGTACAAAATGGCTTCCTTGAGCAGGAAACTGAGAGAATGAAGGAGAGACACAGCCCGATGGGGCTTTTCTTTAACAAGTCTTGTCCTGTTTCAGTTTCAGCCGAGTTAACTATTTTTCTGTAGAAAAGCAAGACCGAGAGAGCTGTGTGAGAGTACCTCCCTCTCCCCCTCCCTCCTGTTCCCTCCTTTCTGAACTTGCCACAGCCAAGGAGGAAGTGATATGACTGACACAACTCTCGGGCCAATGGGTGGAGGAGAGCTCTGGATAAGCCCATGTCAGTCCCTCCCACTCCCCGGTCTTCTCCCATGCTAGCATGCTCTTTTTCCACCCTCTATGTTTTATGTTGCAGTAATTTGTCTTGTTTACTCCTTCTCTAACAGCTGGGCTCTTCTTACTCGAGCCTGAGGGGAACTGCACACAAATATGTATCTCTCTCCCTCTAAAACACTATCACTCTCTTCTCTGTGGCTTTGCTTTTTGTTCTCTCTCCTCACCCTCTTGGCAGTGCCAATGACATGGAGGTCTCTCTCTGATTTGAATGTAGGACCACACCTAAAGTGCAACTACCATTCTACTCAGTGAAGTAGAAAAGAGCTGTAGTAATGACTTTTGGTAGTTCACTCAGTTTATAACTTGTGGTAGGTACTCTTTGTTTAATATCTGTTCAACGTATAATTGCTTACYATGAAAAAAACGATTATTTCAATATAGGTAGTTAGCCATAGATGATGCTAATTTAAAAGAGAGAAGTGGCCGCAATGAACCTACTGTAAGAAGCGCATTCTTATCGATGGTGCTGCTGACTTGTACCTCCTTTAAGGACCACTAGAGGGAAATGTATCCCTCAGAGTCTCTGACGTAATCATAACACTGGGCAGATCCAAGGTCTGTTTTGATYTTCATCACATAACTAATAAGACCGGCCTTGCTAGTCTTCAGGAAGGGGTGCTGTGAGCTTGATATTTGTGGGTCGTCTTCTCCAGAGCATGGGTAGCAGGTGGCTGTCAAGATTGTCATGTTAATGTGGCTTGTTCGTTAACAATCCCTTGGTCACTTGCTTGTTGTGGGTCCTGTTGTATCTTTTCCTAGAGACCTGTGAAACCTGTCTAGTTGCAGAATTGGTGATGACTGGGTTAGAAGACGGGTACTTCAGGCATTCCTGTTCTGGACAGGCGCCTGCAGGCTGACTTCGGTCGTCAGTTGAACAGTGTTTCCTCTGACACATTGGTGCAGCTGGCGAGCGGGTTTTAAGGAGCACGGTTTGGCGGGTCATGTTTCGAAGGACGCATGACTCGACCTTCGCATCTCCAGAGCCCGTTGGGGAGTTGCAGCGATGAGACAAGATCGTAATTGAAAAAGGGGTTAAAAATATATATATAATTTAGATAAATAAAATTWAAAAATAACATAAATTAAGAAACCATGTATCATTAAGTTGATAATTAATATGTAGTAATACAGTAATCAATTACAGTTGTCATGATACAATGAATGACAACACTGCTCTCAATTCACTGTACAAAATCGTTMTTTTATTAGAATTGTTTGTGTTTTTCTTCTTTAATGACATAACACGAGACCCGCAAAGTAAAGAGAAGGAAAATCTGTCATTTGATACGAGCTAGAATGCAGTTCCAAAAATATATATAATAAAACAAACTCAATAAAAAGCAGGTCTCTTATCCCTTGTAGTTAGAGGAAATTGTTTGAATACAGCTTAATATGATGTACAAAATATCACACAGTGATAAGTTGCTATTAAAAAAATAAAAACACAAAGAAACAAGAGTCCTTTACCTTGGCCTCGGACTGATCACTTTTTGATGGTTTTTTTTCTTTTTCTTTTTCTGATTTGTTAACCGTTTAGTTTTTTACAAGGTATACATTGTCATTATCAATCACAAGCAAGTTCTAAGCCTAGCAAAGAAGAAAGATTTCACTGATGACACTACAGTATTCTTAGATAATAATTATAATCAAAGGGGAAAAAGCAACAAATAAAAAATGAGAATGGACATGTAAATCAGATAATGGTTGCTCTAGTCTTCCATCATTTACAGTCATATCTATTTTCCTCTCGCTTTTTTGATTTTTTTCACATTGATTTGTCTGTTCTCAGAAGACGGACATATTTGAGCGTATCAGGACCAGTCTATAGCTCAATGCTGTAGACGTACATGTGGACTCTGACTGACACAAAGACACGGAGTGCAGAGTTCGTCCAACACACTCATGCAGTCTTAATATTTACGTGAAGGGAGGAAAAATACCAGTGAGACACTTCAGGGCTTGGTTTCCCGATAACGATGGAATTTAGGCGCACAAGTATTTTAAACAATGCATCGTTCCTACAACGGCCGAAGATGTAACATGCGTTTCCCAAAACACCACGCAGAAAGAACGTTCGCCAAGTGGGTCGTTGGAGCATGTGTCGATACCTATAGGATACAAAGAAAGKCTGCTTTCTCTATTCATATCTTACCTTAACATAATTATTTCACAATACTGACAACCGGTCAGCTCCTAGAGAGATGATCACCTGATGGCTGCAAATATTGAGGTGGTTTATTCTAATGCTTAACCAATAATAATGCACAAATCACAGATTCGRCATATCATTGCGCACATTACACATGAAATATATTGAGGCARAAWTTGCAGACAGTAGACTAGCCAGCTAAATAGAACTCAATTKATTGAACATGAAATTGATTTCAAWRTGATTTAAATAAACAGGCCTATGTATGTAGCCTTTATAAACCTATTTTCTGTATTTATCTTTTAATGCAGTCAACTCGGTTTTCATTTGATGCACATTTGTATCCTTCGCTTGTTTACAACAATCGCAAAGAACTCAAAAGCCATTGGCAACTTTGTATATGCAGCAGTCAACTTCGGTCTGAAGTTATCTGCGTTCACAGTGAGACAGATAAACATCTCGAATTCGGTTTAGCTGATTTCTTCTGTTCTGTGTTTAAAGTGACCAGGATGTGTTTTTWAAAAAGCATCTAACGACACACTTCGCTGTTCTGAGGCAGTCGTTTTCAAATGCAACTTTAGTAATGGGTTTGGGAAACAGCTTGGCGATTTAACGACGCTCCTATGAAGATTCTAACGATGAACATATGCAATGCACTTCCTGATTTGTCCTCGTTTTAGATTCGGTTCATTAGTAAATGCTAGCAGCCAGGACTGAATTCAGGTTTCGGGGTGTGGTTTGATGTGAGCGTCTCTTGTGCGTGTTCGCAGGAGGGAAGAGTTAGCCAAATCGTTTCGCCAATTAGCTCCAGATAGCTGGTATGCGACCGTGGCAAAGTTAGTTTAACTTTGGATAGCTTATCTCTGGGGATCGTTTGGGACGTCAATAAATTACACAATGTAAATGGGACAATATTTTCATGTTGCACATCTTTTAGTTGTCTCATTCATTGCTTTCAATATTGCTATATGATTTATAGTTGGTTTTCTGCATTGTATAGTTTGTTTGAACATTTAAAATATTGCCCCATGTACATTGTGTAATKTACTGATGGTCCCTAACTAGCCCCATAGGGATATCCAAAGTCAAACCAAATTGATCATGAACATTACATTGGGTCATGTGCAGCTGCACTCAGAATTGATGATTACTTGGGTGCAGCCAACTGTGGGAAGGATTCAAATAAACCCAACCTATGGAAAACTGTTATGGTACCTTTCATTCCGTGAAATACAATTTYTTTCCTATCTCGCAAATCTCCRTTTTGGACGAGACTGACTTTATGACCAAAATTATCCTATTTACACGTTGTAGTCAATTTTGACAGTGGAATAAATGCTTCTGACTCACACCGATGCTACATAGGCTATTTTCAAAACGATAAGTTGCTTTWATTTTTTTAGGGGCAGTCGCTCTTTAAGAYGCTTTTGGGAAACTGGGCCATGGTCTCCACAACCMCGCTAAGACACATACGGGCTCCAGGTAACCTCTTGGTCTAGTCTTGGCGTCTAGTGCAGCTGATGTAGTGCAGCCTATAGCCAACCGTTAGTTAGCGTGTCACTAGAATGCACTTCGTACGGAAGCTATAACGTTGGTGGGAGTGGATGCACTATTACACAAAAAAATGTCCACCGTACTTCCAAGAGGTGGGTGATACCATCTGCTGGGTGATTGACAACTGCGTACTATAGTTATCCTCTCAACAACAAAGCMTTACAGCACACAGTGTGCTACAGTAAGTAGCACTTAGGCATTCTCTCTGCCTCATYGACTTCAATACATCTGAAACCATCATGTAAAAGCAAACACATGAAGCTGACATGAACTAAACCAARCCCACAGAAACCTGTCTGACCAGAGAGTGTGGTTTCCCATAAGGTCACGAAGTGGAGAGAAACGTTGACACCTCAGTCATTTTTACCAGCAACCTTTGATTCTCTGACCCCTGTAGTGACCCTGTTGCATGTAGGCGCTCTTGGTTAAAGTTGACCTTAACCACAGATCTAGAATTAGATTACCCTAACCCCAATGCTGACTTTAACCATTAAGGGGATGAAAAAATACCTGATCTGGTRTCAGTGGTTTGGGACGAGTTCTACCCCCTCCCTCTGGCGTATGTGCTAGGGGTTGATTCGTAGGTTTGGGGTCAGCTCGKGGCCAGTTACTGATTGACATGGTGCTACTGGACCATTCAATCTTTACTGCCATGCCCTGCTCTGCCCTGGCCTGGTGGAACCACGTTTCCACAGCCAGAGATCTGCCCTCAGGGCTCCCCACTGCCTATGTTCCACCCCGGAAAGTTCAAAAATAAACTCGAAGGAGCCAGGAGGCCGGCTACCCAACGACATCACCCCTGATCTCTGACCTATATGTCAGTCTATAGCGGACGCCCAAGGCTCCGCTCTTTGTCCGACCTTGTTACCCCTTCCAGGAAAAACAGCTCCACAATAATCCAAGCACAAAGTGATCGCTTAGTGCACAGTCACCCTGTCTAAATTCAGTCTTTGTCGGAGGCCAATGTAAAGGGGCTCGGGGGTTCAGGTAGTGTTTGTTCTTCTTTCCTCTCCAAAGGGGAAAGAGGGAGGAAGGGCTCTTTATGTGGCTTTTGTTCCCATATCCCGGTGGCAAATTTCTCCTCCTGGCTCCGTTGACACGGGCGAGAGGCCAGTTTCCCAATATGAGCACTCTGGGTAATTCAGTGCAACCCCCCCGCACAAGAAACAGAAACCTAATCAACAACAGTCATTTCATTGGATTATTTAGATTGTTTCCAAGGACCATTCTGACTTGATGCCGACTTAACGAACAGAGAGAGAATACAGGATGCCACTTTCTGGCAATGTCCACCGTTTCAGTCAGAGGACTCTACTGCGGCATCAACATTAAATGACTCCCGTCATCTCCACACACTCTTTCACAAACCAGCTGTACCGATGAAATGACAAAACTTCACACACACACACACACTGTATATAAAAAGAAACCAGTAGAAAAGTGTCTGCTTAGCATAGCGTGTTAGTTTCCTATGAGATACAAATCACCCATACAGTATCTCAACACAAACAGTTGGCATGGCTGGAGAGTGATGATACAAGCTATGTCATGCTACTGTTGATGACAAATATCCCAGTGAGAGACAAACAGGACCCCCCCCCACACACACACACACACACACACACACACACGCACACCTTGAATGATAACAGGTCCCTGATTCAGACTCGGACTGATGAGGTCTTAGCACCAAGATTAAACAAGTGCAACACGCACACAAAACACACCTTTCTACTGAAATGGATGACCRTACAATACYGGACACACAAACACTCAGACTTAGTATCTTGGCGGTGAGGCTGATATTAAAGCCGTTTGTCCAACACCGGTTAGGAGGCGTCTCCGAAACACACAAAAACCAAAACCCTCAGAAGTCTTTGGAATGAAATGCATTGTTCCCCCACACTGTGGTGCAGCAGACAAWTGCTACTGCCATCAACGGGTGGGTACTGGACTCTACTGTAGTCAGGTACTTACGCGTGTTAGCAACTGGTGAGCGACGCTCCTTATCTCTTAAAAAACAAGTTTAAAACGGAAAGCGAACCCGTGTGCGCGCCGCGTCACTCGTCATAGCAGGGGCTGCATCAGCATGCGTAGTGCTCAAAGTCAACACACACGGTCTTATAATAACCATMAGTGGACTGTAAAAAGTAGAAATGAATGAGAGTATCGTAGTGTAGTAAACGGACCTAATGAACCGAGCAGTCCGATTTAGTCGTTAGAAAAACAGTATGGTTAGTATTGCAACAAGTTTACTGAGGCATCATGGGATCAGCGAGAGAACCGTGGGTAATAGTGTCCTGTGGCGATGACCCAGCCAGTGGGGTGCAGGACAACAGTTTTGTGTGTGTATGTCACTGGATGTGTACGTGTGTAACTGTGAATGTGGAATTGTGTGTGAGGTTTGTCCATTGTAGTCATCACTCTCCTCTGGCCAAGTTGTGTTAGTCGGGCTGTAATGAAAAGAAGGGACAAGTTCATATAAGTAGAAACTGTAAAGAAACTCAACTAACAGATTGTAAGATAAAGCACAACTCTCTCTCTCTCTCACTCTGTACCAGTGAGGATGATGTTGAGTCCCCGTCTGTGCCTCCTCTCAGACGAAGATCTTGGCGAGTGCGTCGGCGCCGGCCGAGGCGATGAAGGGCTGCGAGGGGTGGAAGGCCACGTCGTGAATGGCCTCGTCGTGCTTCTTCCTGTGGGCCGTGATCTCCTGCACACACGTCCTGTTGTCCAGCATCCACAGACGCACCGAACAGTCATGGCCTGCAGGGGGAAGCGGAGAGCACAGTTAGAGTACAGCGGAATCACGTGGTGAGGCTAGAAGCAGTGTGTCCTAATCATGGTCCTGGGGACTCAAAGGGGTGCACTTCTTTTTTTTTTGCCCTAGCACTACACTACACTACACACATGATTCGGCGACTAATCAACTCATCATCAAACCTTTGATTAGCGGAATCAGGTGTGTGGTGCTAGGGCAAAAATCGAAACATTGCAGCCCTTTAAGAAACACTGGATTACTGGTACTCACTGCCAGAGATGAGGTAAGTGCCTTTGGGGTCCGTGGTCAGACAGGTGACAGCATCCAGGTGTGCCACCATGGAGTGRATCACTTTACCTGGTAACACACGCAGGTGGGCGTTACATTGAATTGAATTAAATCAAATGGTAAAAGCACGTTTTGGAGCTATGGGCTAGTTCGACCCAGACAAAACAGATCAAACACGAGGCCTAATTCTGGCGTAGTTACATAAAGGTAGGATTCAGCAGGGGACAATGGCTGACCTGTCTTGTTGTCGAGATAGCGGATAGTGCGATTCTCGTGTGCGGTGATGGAGATGGGCTCTGAGGGGTGGCTGACCACACAGTTAATCAGCTCACTGCCTGCAGGGGGCGACACACACACAGATCAGCTCACAGATCAGCTCACAGACACATACAGATCAGCTCACAGACACACACAGATCAGCTCACAGACACACACAGATCAGCTCACAGACACATACAGATCAGTAGAGGGAGCTCCTCCTGGCTCCTCTCATGGCAGGGAGGCACAGACGGATGCATTTTTTCAATATATATATATATATATATATATATTAAGGTATTTTCAGATTTTATTGAACAGGGAGAGGATGAGAGTGGCGAAAGATGGGTCAGTATGCCTGATTTGAACTTATGCCGACTAGGGGTGTAAGGGTACACATATTCGTACCGAACGTTCAGGTACCTCAGATGAATACATAAAAAATACATATTTACTAAATAAATACACCCGTCCTATAGCCTATGCCGATGCTGCATTGTAGGCCTATGCGTCTTGAGTAAAACAATTTAGCTCATTCCGTTAAAACAACTAGAGGCCATTTTTAGCGCATTCTAATCAAAATTCTCATCTTAATTGGCACATTTTAAAACTGTCATTTTGTGAATATACTCCCATCGTTCAAATCTCCAGTCTGGGAAAATGTTGGTTTCCCAGTAGATTACAACGGCGATGGACAGAGAGTTGTGGATAAACCGTTAACAGTATTTCGCCACGTGCAACGAGAACTGCCTACGCAGCTGCCAACACCTCGAATATGTTGACACATTTACGCCGACATCGCCCCAGTATTCCGGAGCAAGACGGAAACGCAAAAAAAACCAAGACAACATCGTCTCCCCTCTGCATTCAAGCAGCCCTTGGCAGCTGATTCTGACCCGGGCCAAAGAAAATACAAGAGCGATAGGTAGGCTATGTTTATATTCTTTACAGTCTCTGGTACATAGCCGTGGATATKCGTCCATTCTCGGTGRTTGAGAATGGGGTGTTTCAGCACCTCGTGAAGGGGCTCGAGCCACGCTACGAACTTCCCTCTTGCATCCATTTCAGCAAACAGCTAGTACCCCGCTCTACATAAGCAAGCCAAAGCCGAAGTTTTCAATGAATTGGCCAATGCATCCTGTGTTGCGCTTGCTTAAGTGACAGTCCATCACATTACCCCGGAGTGGGAGATGTCCTACAGACACGCCCCTTTATGAGAGTCACAAGTGCGTATCTGGCACTGAWGGAGGCAATGTCATGGTGCATTCGTGACCATGTGGGAAGTGGGWATTTACCACATACCACTGGGAAAAATCCACTTGAACGGCCCTCCAACTGGTAATTACTAGTGGGAAACTCGTCTATCATTCTGAGCACCCACTTCTCCCACATGTTGACCTCTGACATCATCTACTAAGGAAATGGCCTCYATAACAGCATTTTCRGCACTGAAATGCAACAACAAAATAAGRTATAAAAAGCTATCTATAATTGTTTTCGTTTTTTTACTCTATAATTTGTTTAAAAGCATGATAGCTGTACTTTTAGKTTATGGTTTGCGCAGCTTGTTGGCCATTAGCCAATCGCCGTTTCTCAACGAGTTGGGGCGGCAGGGTAGCCTAGCGGTTAGAGCATTGGGCTAGTAACCGAAAGGTTGCAAGTTCAAATCCCCGAGCTGACAAGGCACAAATCTGTCGTTCTGCCCCTGAACAAGGCAGTTAACCCACTAGACCGTCATTGAAAATAAGAATTTGTTCTTAACTGACTTGCCTACTTAAATAAAGGTAACATGAATGCATCCAACTGGTATCTATAACCTCTGTGGGAGGTGGGAACTGGTAAATTCCCACCTCCCACATGGTTACAAACGCAGCATCAGAGTGTAAACTTGAGAGGCCCAACATAAAAATCCTCTCACAGCAGACAATGCCAAGAAAAATTGTGAATGCTAAACATTATGAATTGCATTTCATTTTCCCGCTGTAGCGAAATGTAATCGAACCGTGACCCTAAAACAGCAATAGGTACCRGTTAACCATTACACCCCTAGCCAACACCGTACACGTGTGCCAGAGGCTGCGGCATTACCGCTAGCCCAACCAGGCCACAGGAAACATTCTGACAGTATTAGAACAGGCCCTAGGACTCACCGTCCTTAGTCCCGGTGTCCAGGACCATGATGCTCTGCTCTGTGTTGAGGTCATAGAGCAGCGTCTCGCCTCCGTCGAATGACACCACCGCCTGGTCGGGGTCAGAGTTCACAAAGGCCACCGAGGTGGGCGTTCCGTGTTCTGAGGGGGGGGGGGATGAGAGAGTTGAGATATAACACACACACACACACACACAGAAACACACGCTCACCTTTCTCCTTGTTGAAGACGGAGAGACAGGGGGCAGAGTTCTGTGGGTCCCAGATGCGAACGGTCCCGTCTGCAGAGCAGGACGCCAGGCGACGGTGGGTGGCAGAGTACGTCAGACTCCACACTGAGTCCTCATGACCCAACAAMACACTGCTCTCTATGCCCGGGTCTACACAACAAAGAGAACACACACACAAATGGAAACTACAACGGGATGAAACGGTGTTGCTCCTTGCTGAAACAAGCAAGGTGTTGTAGCAAACGAGTCTTCGGTTGCCTAGGCAAGGGCTTTTCAAATTGGGGTCCGCGGCCCCTCTAGGGGGTCCGTGATTTTCTTTTGGGGGGGATTTTTTATGTGTAAAATAAATAAACAGAATACCATTGTGGATACCATTTTATGTCTCTTAGACAGTTTCACGAGCCAATGGTAACAAGCGTTAGCTCATGACGATGTCTACAGGAACAGTTAGCATGCTAGCTGTTCCCGTTCAATACAACTCTGGGGAAGTACGTGGATTCACGGATTCATTGCCAAAATCTCGAACTATCCCTTTAATACGGGGGTCCTTGGGTCACCGGTTTGCCTGGCGGGGTTCCCTGGGCAAGAAAAGTTTGAAAACCCCTGGCATAGCAACGACCGGTGACCGCGGTCATTTGGTTGACCAATAACCTCCCTCCAAAAATTCCATGCCGTCACAGCCCTAATTTCAGTCAATCTGTTTTCATGGAGATGATCATGTGCAATCCACTGACTCAGAGCTGAATACGTTAGCTGGGTGTAACCTGGCCAGTTCTGACTGGTTGACGGAGGTGAAGGTGATAGAGGGGTCAGACAGGGGTCAGGGGCTGACCGAAGTTGTCGTAGGATCCACGTTGATGTCAGGGATCTTCCAGCAGCGCACGGTTCCTATCCAGACCCCCGCTGTAGCACGAATCTCCGTCCTCTCCCATTGCCAGAGACAGAACTGCACCACTGTACGCACACACAATCACACAAAGAGTAGCTATTATACCCAGAAACACGCCAGAACACGTGATAGTTGCAACAAACGTGTTTGCGTGCGTTCACGCGTCACGCGTGGGTGCGCGTGCGAGTGGTCTGAGATCACCTGTGGGCTCTGAAGGTGTAGATGGGTTCAACGTCCAGCGCTGCATTTCTGTTGGAGGCAAAGACCAACATCCATTTACAAATTACAACACAGTGTTATAGCAAACTACCAGACCGCATTCAGTTGCTTTCCCACTCCTGGGCCTGTATTCATAAAGCATCTCAGAGTAGCAGTGAGTGCTTGATCTGGGATCTGTTTTTCCCCCCTTTAAATAACAATTCATGAGATTACATGGACAGGAGGGACCTGATCCTAGATCAGCATGACGACTTTATGATACACTTTCTGAATGCAGGCCCTGATATTGGCGTGTTATGGTCGTGCTMTTMSTTAGGCTCTTACTTCTTGGAGTGTATGGCCTTGTTGAGGTTCCACAGCTTCAGGGTTCCGTCCTCGGAGGCTGTGACTAGAACGGCCTGGCTGGGGTGGAAGGTCAACGCTCGGATGGCATCAAAATGGCTACGCAGCGTGAAGCGAGGGTTCCACGTCCTCTTGAACTCCTCCCGGTTGTCCTGCAGCTTTTAAAATGGGACCGCATGTGGAAACCAAAATAGCATGGGGAAACGTTACTAGTCCTCTGCTTTATCTCAGGCTACATAGTGAACGCCAATTCATGATCGTCAGACCATTGCTCACAGTGAAAAACCCCAAGGCTCTGTACCCCAGAAATCAATGAGGCGTGTAGCTCGACCACAGTAGGGACTTGCCGTGAGCAGATTTACATGGAAAAGTGGAATGTCTTCTGATAGTCCACAGAAGGGCTGTCAAACATACGGCACGTGTCCCGGATCCGAGAGGCGCCAATCCGGCCCGCGGTGTTTTGAACAAAAAATTGATTATAAATGTTGTCGTTTTTTTGTGTGTTTTTTATTTTAGAAATTCAGGGGGGACGGCGGGAACGAACCTCAATATACTTTTAAAATGACTAAAACGCGAGTGTAGAAATGATCATGGACATACATTCATACAGTATCTTGACTGTGTCCGGCTCACTAATAATTACCATAAGTGAACGCTAGAAAGTCAGCGAAGCATCGAAAATGAAGGGTAAAGGAAACATTTCTCGAAAATGTGGATCCCCTCCGACCTCGTTGAAGACAGAACGCGGCCCCTGGGCAAAATGAGTTTGACACCCCTGGCCTAGAGCATCACGTAGAGCCATACGTAGAGTCTACATAAGGTCTACCTTGTTCTGCTCTGGTTTCTTCTCCCTGGGCTCTGGTCACTGCCTGTCTTCAGCTTCCTGTGTTCGGACCTGCAGAGAGAGGCAAGAACCACAAGATGGCAGTGTTACCCAAGCCCTTACACTCTGCCGTGTGCTGTTGTGCCGCCTCGTGTGCGCCTGGCCGTGTCGCGCTGTCGTCTGTCACCTCTCCTGCATTTACGAGCGAGT
>NC_036862.1:6870720-6939980 GCF_002910315.2 Salvelinus sp. IW2-2015 | reverse complement strand
TGTTTAAGGGCGTACTCCAGCATCTTGATCCGCCTGACCAGGTCCTGCTTCATGTTCTCCTGCCCCTTCCTCTCACCCTGGAGGAACGTCACCTGAGCCTGTGCACACACACACACACACACGTCAAGGACATGCACACACACAACACACATAACATTATCTGTTACCAATCAAGGCAACTGAATTGAGTATACCATTTCCCAGTTATTTTGAGCGAAGTTTGTTTGGACCCACTAAACAAATGCCATGTACAGTGCAGAAATACTCGCTGTTTGGTTTCGCAAACCGACGTTCCTTACAAGTCCCAGGCTAAGTAGTGGGTTGTGGAGGGAGCTGCGTTCTGTATTTAGAACTTCTCCTGACCAGCAAACCCGAGCCAGACATCTGGAGGGGAAACAATCGTGAGGAGAGGAGTGTGTGTGTGTGTGTTGCGTGTGTTCGTGCGCGCGTGGTCCCATTGCTCTTCTGAGACCGCAAAACACACACACACACACACACACACACTCGCTAACACACAGAGCCCCAGAAAAGTAGAACAGCCTAAAAAAAAAAAACGGCGTCTCATCAGGTCTGCGCGACGCCGGCAAGATCATACAGCCGAGACACACAAACCGCACTCATGAAAACAAAATAATGACACTGCGCTACTGCAAAAACTACCTCTGCTGATGGCATCATCACTTAGATTACTGGGACACGCTATATCTGTTACACTGGCTATTCTGAGAACACAGCATCTCCTGTGCGCTTCAGCTAGAAGTGTCCGTCTGGTTTTAGCAGCAGCTCCAGCCATACCTACAGACTCCAGGTACTAAAATACCTGAAGGGCACCATGCTCAGAGTTGTCTGGGGTAGCAGGGGAGCAGCCACGCCAGGTAGAGAGGGAAGCTACCAGGTAGATGCACTGTGGATGGGTGCAGCCAGGAGAGCAGAGCACTGGGACACAGAGAGGGGGCGTCGTGGAATGGATCGACGTCGTCGTTAAGWGGATGGGGTTCTCACATGGTTCTGTTCCCTCCCCGACAGGGGCGAGCTGCGACCTGTCATTCTAACGCATTTTTCTTTACACACACACACTTACTTCTTTGGAATGTCCCTCCCATCTCAGATAAGCATCAGTGATCTCTCCCAATACTATTCCTTACATTCCTGGCTTCTGTCTCCACTGGCCCACTGCAATCTGACATGGCTTTATTTGCCGTGTGTGTGTGTGTGTGTGTTTTGTGTTACAGTGTACACACAGGAGCATGTCATCAGGATCCATGAACATCACGTCCACTCCCTGTCTTAACAGCAGGACTTTGCTTCAGACATGCACCTTTCCTTCCTTTCCTTCCTTCCTGGAAGAGCTGGAGTAAAGGAGTCTACTGTAGGGGATTTAGTTCACTCTGAGAGGGCTGCCCCACATCAGTGTTTTTTCCCTTGTTTTGGTCACCCACACATCTGAAATTTCCAAGCAATAACACTTATATAGTACACCAATAAGATTTGGACACCCCTTCAAAATTAGTGGATTGGCTATTTCAGCCCACACCGCGGCGAGGGTGTAACAATGGATGCACCGCCATGCAATCTCCATAGAACAAACTTTCACTAGAATGCCTTACTAAGCTCAGTGACTTTCAACCTGACACCAGTCATAGATGCCAGCTTTCCAAAGTCAGTTCTTAAAATTACTGCCCGCTAGAGCTGCCCGGTCAACTGGCTAAGTGGTTTTTGTGAAGTGCAAATGTCTAGAGCAAACAACGGCTCAGCCCACAAGTGGTACCACACAAAGCTCAAAGACAGGGACCCCGAGGCTGAAGCACGCTCGTCTGGCCTGTGCAACACTCACTACCCCGAGTTCACACTGATCGTGGAGAGCTTGTGAATGGTCCATGGAACCGAGCGCCCGCCAACAGCCTGATCACCATGCGCAACCCAACTCAGCTGAGTGTGGAAAGCTCGCAGCCATTGACTCTGGAGCAGTGGACGCTGGTTCTCTGGAGTGATGAATTTGTCAGCGAGATCCATCTGGCAGCAWGGTCCATACAGAAAGGGTTTGTTGAGATCGGTGTGGACGAACTTGACAGGTCTGCACAGAGCCCTGACCTCAACCCCATCGAACACCTTTGGAGATGAACTGGAAAGCCGACTGCGAGCCAGGACTAACCATCGCCCAGCATCAGTGCCCGACCTCACTAATGCTCGTGGCTGAATGGAAGCAAGTCCCCACAGCAATGTTCCAACATCTAGTGGAAAACCTCCCCAAAAGAGTGGAGGCTGTTATAGCAGCAAAGGGAGGGACCAACTCCATATTAATGCCCATGATTTTGGAATGAGATGTTCGACAAGCAGGTGTCCACATACACTACATGACCAAAAGTATCTCACAGGGTCTATGAACAAACTCACTAATCAATTTGGTGTAGACTCGAATATAGTGGGCTGGATCCTTGATTTCCTTACTAACAGAACCCAGAGGGTGAGGATGAACGGGTGCCCGGCATCATCAATAGCCTCACCCAGGGGTGTGTCCTCGCCCCTCCTCTATATCCTGTACACTGACGTCGTAGCCAGTGCGAGCACCAACACATCCTGAAGTTTGCGGATGACTCAGCAATGGTCAGTCTGCTTCATGCCGATGAAACTAACCACGGTCCTGTTGTGAAGGACCTTGTACATTGTTGCCACAGTGCTTTCTTACAACCGAATGTGACAAMAACCAAAGATATGTGTATTGACCCCTACCYCTCATAACACTATCCTTCAGGGCCAGGTGGTAGACACTGTAGCCAATTCTAAGTATCTTGGGACCGTGATTGATGCTGAATCGAGCTTCCGAGTGGAACACTGACAAGTTGTGGAAGAAGGGTAAAGAAGGGCCAGCGACACCTGGCAAAGTTCCAGGTCGACGGGGACCCTGAAGACTCGATTTCTTTGATCCGTTGGTATGGTAACCTTGGTGTCGAAAGCATAGAATGCACTAGCTAGAAGCGTGAATGTGGCCAGTGAGGTCATGGAAGTCCAGCGGAGTTGTCTGTCTGACCTGTACAACAGACACATCCTGTCTGACAGTGCCCACCCCCTACAACAGGAGCGCCATGTCCTACCCTCTGGCCCCTGGTGTAGATTCCCCAACTGTTAAGACTAAAACAGGTACGAGCACTCCTTTACCCTTTAYCCCTACGGCCAYTGGCCTTTTGAACACAGGGAATACGGTATTTTGATGATGTCGACGTGATGCTTCTGAGAATGTGCACAGCGCACTTCACTTACCTTCTATGTAGGCCTTACTTCATACTATTGCTGCTGCTCATGTTCATCATTAGCAATGTTATGTTTATATTGACGGCTGCCAATCCATGGCTGATTCAGTAGCATTGTATGTATGTTTCACGTTATTCTTTGCTGCAAAACCAATTGCCCTCTGGGACAAATTAAGTTGAAACCTCAACCAAAAGAAACAGCTGTGAACTGTAATTAAAATGGCATCAACTATGTTATAAACATGCCTGTTGAACACTGGCACATAAACCAACACCGGTCTTAGCACAAAGACAGGCTAAAGAACTACCTTTCTAAGTAAAAGCACTTCCTGTATGCTTCCTGTATGCTTCCTGTATGCTTCCTGTATTTGCCATCTCTGTGTGGCCTGCTGAGGAGTTCAGTCAGTCCCACCCACCCTGCCTCTGGACAGGGACAAGGGCAGCTCTCCCTCTCCTATACCCTCTCTGCCATCCTCCATCCCTTGGAGACGCATCAGCCGACAAGTAGAGCAGAGGACTTTTCAGGGACAGGGAGCTGGAGTGTGTGTGTACCGTGCGTGCGCATGTGTGTGTGTGTGGGAGCGCGCTTAAGGTCTGCAAAAAATGTCAGCTTGTGTGCATGTGTGTCTTTACGTGCGTATGAGTGTGAGAAAGAGAGGGCAATTGGAGTGTGAGAGAAAGAGAGAGAGAGAGAGAGAGTCAGTGGGGGGACGTACAGTAAGAGCCCAGAAGTGGGGGCGAGTGAAGCACAGTACTGTACATACGTGTGCCACGCATTAGAGCACTGGTCTTTTCATTAGAGCTAAGAGAAGGGCATTACGGGCCCCCTACTTAACATGCCCCAGCAGGAAGTGRTGTCATCTTGGTCACCACTAGTCGGAGTGCCACTGATCTTGAGTGGCAATGGCTACAAAGCGCTCTGTCCTTCTATTTATGGCAAGTAGTAACTGTGCCACAATTGTGATCGCAAAGTTTAAATCTACAGTAATCTGACGTTTATTATCCAACTAGGAGCGCTGTAGGTCTTTGATCAGCACCAACTGTATTACCATAATTAAGTAGGACAAGAGCAGAAACACTCTTCTCGTTTCTCTACAGACTCAGCAGGAGTATATTCAGATATTCAGTAGAGAAATGACTGCTTGATTTGGAACCCTTCTGCAGTTCTACGGGACTGGTGTAGCCTAACCGAGGTGAGAGGCTTACGGGTTTTATAGTAGTATCCCTCATCCTCTCGTTCTTGAAGGAATCACTGATCTTACCTGACTGGATAGGATTACGCCAGGGCTGCCACCACATAGCTTAGTCCAATCCCCTGTCATGTGAGATCAGTGATGACTAACAGGGCCCAGAGCGGTGCCCTCTGCAGTGCCACCTGTCTGTCCCCTGGCCTGGCCTGCTGGCTGTAGTCACATGGCCCTGTGGCTCTGCTCTGGGGACGTCACACCTGGTCCACCCTACGCTGGGTGCGTATATAAACGGATGCATCCGGTTTTCAGGGGAAATGGAAAGAATAGCCTGTGACGCGACTTCCACTTTTGGACGTTAACAAGGCGACACTCCACTTGATTGGTTGAACGGTGCAGAAGAGAACTAATCTCTCGTCAGGACCAGAAAGAAACGCTCTGTATGTTAGGTTACACCTGCCCCAGCCAACTGCTCGGCCTGGCCCCGCCACAGCCTGCCTGGCTGGCTGTCACAGGAGACGAGTGCCACAAGTGTTCCCGTTAACGACCTGATTCAGCCCTTAAAAAACATACCACTGGCACACCATACACACACTGTCAATGTCACATTGACACACACACACACACGCACGCACGCACGCACCACACAACACACACACACAACAACACAACACACACACACAACACACACACACCACACACAGACACACACACACACACACACACACCACACACACACCACAACACACACGGAGGGAAGGCCAATAATGTTTTCCACGCACCGGGCAGTCATCAATCGACAACTTTTGGTTTGAGACAGAGCAGCAGCCCAGAGGAAACTGTAGGCTATATTCTGTATGGTGTTGTGTGTTCTGTGTGTATGGAGACAATTTAGGCCTACATACATACAGTTGAAGTCGGAAGTTTACATACGCTTAGGTTGGAGAATGTCTTTGTTAACAAACATATAGTTTTGGCAAGTCGGTTAGGACATCTACTTTGTGCATGACACAAGTAATTTTCCAACAATTGTTTACAGACAGTTATTTCACTTATAATTCACTGTATCACAATTCCATTGGTCAGAAGTTTACATACACTGAGTTGACTGTCCCTTTAAACAGCTTGGAAAATTCCAGAAAATGATGTCATGGCTTTAGAAGCTTCTGTTAGGCTAATTGACATAATTTGAGTCAATTGGAGGTGTACCTGTGGATGTATTTCCAGGCCTACCTTCAAACTCAGTGCCTCTTTGCTTTACATCATGGGAAAATAAAATAAAATCAGCCAAGACCTCCACAAGTCTGGTTCATCCTTGGGAGCAATTTCCATAATTTGTGGGCAGATCTGAAAAAGCGTGTGCGAGCAAGGAGGCCTACAAACCTGACTCAGTTACACCAGCTCTGTCAGGAGGAATGGGCCAAAATTCACCCAACTTATTGTGGAAGCTTGTGGAAGGCTACCCAATACGTTTGACCCAAGTTAAACAAGTGTAAGGCAAGCACCAAATACTAATTGAGTGTATGTAAACTTCTGACCCACTGGAATATGATGAAAGAAATAAAAGCTGAAAGAAATCATTCTCTCTACTATTATTCTGACATTTCACATTCTTAAAATAAAGTGGTGATCCTAACCGACCTAAGACAGGGAATTTTTCATGGATTAAATGTCAGGAATTGTGAAAAACTGAGTTTTTAAGATGTATTTGGCTAAGGTGTATGTAAACTTCTGACTTCAACTGTACATACATGTGTTTGTGGGAGATGAGAGAGCACATGCGAGTGATAATGGACAAGTGTGTGTCCTGCACACTTGGTCTCAGAGCATGCCTACCCCTGGCGCATCCTCGGCTCAAGAGGGATGGCAGAGAAAACACACCAGGCATTGCCTTCTGTGTGTGTGTGTGTTTGTGCCACTGGGCTTTCCCTAGTTTAGCAGTCACGTGGGTCCTCTTATGTAAACTGCTGGGCTACTGTTTGAACAGGGCACTCAACCGCTCCTCTCGCTCTGTCCCGTCCCAAGTTCTCCCAGCTAATTCGGCCTGAGAAAACCAGACCACACCACACACACACGTTCATGCATGCACACACACACACATACACACACACACTCGAGTTCACGCATGCACACACAATCATTCACGCCTTCACACACAAACATTCCCGCCTTCACACACATGTTCACGCATAGAAATTCTTCCCAGTAAGAGACTAGTGGTGGCGGTGACATACTTCCGACATCCATCCGCACGCTGCTATAAAATCAACACGGCCTGTTTGTTGTGGTTCATCCATAATATATAAAGTTCCTGTTTATATCTAGGCTATAGCCTATAGGGTAGAGTGAGAAGGATAGTGAAATACACTGACAGCAGTGGAATGGCATTCTTTTTCTACACGGGCCTTTAGGCTACTGTAAATAATCAAGCAAAGTCCTATTTCAGCAGCTCATGTTCATTCATACTGTTGTTCATACGGCTGACACAAGGCCACATACGGGGAAAGCAATGGGGGAAAAACAGGCTTTGCACTCCCCAGGCATGAGTGAAAATGTTCATGTGTGTAAACGGCGGAAAAGGACCACATTACGTCATCTGTCTTTTTTTTGTGCGTGGCTCCGGGATTTACAAACGCATTGGCATTACTGAATCCCTGTTGTAATTGACGGTGTAATCTCGCACGGAGAAAAATAGAAACCGTCAAAGGGGTTCAGAAACAGCGGAGGCCAACCGTCTGGCGTTAATTCTAACCAAGTTAATTACCGTTGGAGCAGCTCGACTATAGCCGATTGACACCTCCACCTGTGTGATCCGCTATATATAGACAATGTCGATTATATGTCWGGCTGCGTTGGGATCAGGGGGTGAATGGCATTGACTGCGCCTCAATGTAACACTGCAATTAACACACACGAACAATTTAAAGTCCTGTGAGTGATGCAAGACATTAAGTAAATTAACAATCCAGTGTTTTGGATTAGTCAAGAATGGTGACATCATTTTCTGGAATCCCCAAATATTGGGTTTGCTTTGATCCCAGAATAACGCGTGCGTCTAAACCACATCAACGCTTTTGAACTGACGCAAACATAGCAACATTGTTTGAAGTTACTCTAGCTAACATCCTGGAGCACAGGATGAAAATATGTGTGATTATGTGGACAGTATTCTGTCCGATTAGTGAAACTATTGAGGAACGGTCGTGATTTCTGTGGGATCTGAATAATGGCAATGCTAGGCTAGCTTTTTCCCAAATCGTAGCAAGCTACTATAGTCATAACTAGTCTACATAGCTATAGCTAAATAATAACATTGTAATTACCCTGAGTTCGTCTCTCTCGGCTTCCCAGCGATATTTCTCGGCCTGGAAGCGTCCCCATTCGAACTGGATAAAGTGCAAGATCCCAGGAAGCGATAGGCCTGCGTCGCCGTCTTGCGGTTCCCGAGGCTGCGACGATCCAGCCATCGCCCCGGCTACTGATGCCGCGGCGGCCGCTTCTGTTGTCGCCTGCCCGAGTACCGATTTCGGCCCGTTCGGATTGCGCCCCACACCGCTGCCTCCAGAGTTCTGGTTCGTYCCCCCTGCTACTCCGCCGGATCTTTCCGCCTCCATTTTAGCGCTCTCGCTTTCGCCAGGACAAGGAGGTGGAAACAAGCAGCGATAATAATAATAACCCAACCCTCACAAACCCAGCACTAGCACTCGACCCTTCTTTCTTCCTCTCTCTAAAGAGCAACTGCAATAACTCATGGAGAAAGGGTGCCAAAAAATGAGCTAAGAGCAAATCTACTACAGCTTCGACGGGAATCGTTTTTCCCATGAGTGGTAACCAGGGACGTCGTTCCTGCCATATTGTGATCTCACGCGAGCTTCCTGTGATAATTTCCAGAAACAGCAAAGCAAGGGTACAATGTTACAGACCGCGGTATTGAAATTAATCTAAATGTCTCAGTATATGAACACTATTTGAGTTAATTTGTCMGTATAATATTAGTATTTTACACTGTAAATAAGAGCTATTGAACTGGTGGTGTCTCCATGTTGTGCTTAGCTCAGCCACCTCTGCACACAGAGAGCGAATTCGATGTACGTGCGTTATGGTTTGTATGCTCTGTCTTATTCTAACGATTTGGGGAATGTTAKGCTAAATAACGGGGAGAACATGATTCACATTTGAAGACCGATTGAGTTCTGCATATGAAGCTTTTAGAGGGGTCATGGTGTGGCCTTTATGAAATGATGTAAATTAAATGATTCTGTGGTTATTTATCATGATAAAATCATTTTTTTGAGAATGGTCGTGGTTGCATTGGTTCCATGGTTGCATAGAAGCCATGCAGCATTGGTGTAGTCTACTGACAGCATTAAATGACAGAATAAAAAAGTATTTTGCCTTATGCAGACAATTCTAGGCAGTATTACTGCTGTAGCAATACTTGATAGCCTACGGTACCTATTCTAGAAGGGAGCATAGGCCTATACTTAAATGGAGCATCAATTTGAAGGATCTCTGTAGCTCATTTGGCTGTAATTGATAGTCAAGAATACAATCTAGGTCAAAGTATTGGCTGAAGAGAACTGGGGCAATCCAGTCCATGTATGGGAGACACACTGCACCTAGTCCCTTGACATTTGAATATAATGTAATAAACTAGACTACAGCCTCTAAAGCCTATCACAGCCATCTGAAGTGCTTTTTTTTAGGACTCATTTTAAAATCACGTTTTAAATCCCTGTGGTGTCTTCTGTGTATTTCAGCTATTCCAGCAGCTGGCCATTATTATTCCAACGCACATAGGCTGTAGCTCTTTACTGATGGGGTCCTGATGTTTATGGACAGGCTTTCTGAATAGAGAGCTCCATCCTATACCTTTTCCTTTCCCTGAGCCAGACGAGCGCAGCAAGAGGTGCCATGCGGGTGAGTTTCTGCCAGGGCCTTCTGACTGGAGCCATCGTTCTGAACCTGCTCATCCTCTACTATGTGTCCCGAGCCCAGCAGCAGATGATGGAGAAACGCCGGGACCCAGGAAGGGGCTCCAGGAAGGCTGCTTTACCTGCGTCCGGGCTGGGGGGCGGCATGGGGAGCCTGGTGGGGGTTGGCGGGGGGATGGTTGGCCCTGGAGGTGTCGGGGGAGAGGGGAACAGTCGTGGCCCCCGTGTGACTGTCCTCCTACGGGAGTTTGAGGACTTTGAGAACTACGTCGGTGATGTGGCACGCTCCTTCCTGCACCAGAGACCTGAGCTGCCCTTCTTGGCTGTGTCTGACACCCCGCCCTATCCCCCTCTGTCTCTCCCCGAGGGGGYCCGTCTCCTGGTGCTCTCCCCCAGCCCCGAGCAGCCTCCACAGGCCCACCGGCCAGAGTTCCATGTCCAGACCGAGTTTGTGCTGCTGGTGCCTGACGGGGTGGAGCTGGAGCAGGGCCGGGCTGTGGAGAGGCTGATCCGGGAGCTGGAGGGGGAAGGTGGGGGGCCCGTGAGGCTGGTGGCGGCCCCCGTGTTGGCACGCTCGGCCGTCCAGTGCCTGCACCTGCGGGTCAGTCTGAGAGAGTGGACAGCCACCTACACCCCAGCGGCGTCTGGGAGCAGTGGTAGCGTGTGTACAGCCCTTCAGGGGGACGCGGTGGTCCTCATCCGCTCCGAGGACCTCTTCAACCTGTCTGTCCCACTGGGGAGGCCCCTGCTGCCTTCGCTCTTCATCCAGACCTCCCTGCATGGCTGGAAGGTCAAGCTCCTGGAGAGCCCCTGCTTCTCCGCCAGCCACCGGCCTCTCTTCAGCTCAGCMCACAACCAGTGGAAGGCAGACAGCCATCTGAAGGAGGCCACTAGCCGGCTGATGAGGAACTTTGGGCTGAAGCGTCTCCTACTGGCTGATGGGAAGGAGCAGTGGCACGGCTGTGGGAAGGAGACGGAGCGTTGCTTCGGTACGGTCCGGGACGACACCCCTGAGTACCTGTACCTGGATCGCTGGACCCCTCCATGCTGCCTCCGCGCACTACGTGAGACCACCAAGTATGTGATCAACATTCTGGAGAGCTCCGGGGTGCGCTACTGGCTGGAAGGAGGCTCCCTGCTGGGGGCGGCCCGCCACCAGGACATCATCCCCTGGGACTATGACGTGGACCTGGGCATCTACCTGGAGGACGTGCCCAACTGTGACTACCTGAAGAACCTGGACTCTGGTTCTCTGGTGGACGCTAACGGCTATGTGTGGGAGCGGGCAGTGGAGGGGGACTTCTATAGGGTGCAATACAGCGAGGCTAACCACCTCCACGTGGACCTGTGGCCCTTCTACCCGCGGAACGGCGTCATGACCAAAGACACGTGGATGGAGCACAAGCAGGATGTGGAGTTCCCCGAGCACTTCCTGCAGCCGCTGGTGCCAATGCCGTTCGCCGGCGTCACCGCCTACAGCCCGAACAACCACCGCGCCTTCCTGGAGCTCAAGTTCGGGGAGGGGGTCATCGAGAACCCCCAGTACCCCAACCCTGCCAAGAAGAGGCTGGACAGGAGCCGGCTGTGAGGGAGGGGTGTGGCTGGGACCTTTGCAGTTTTCATGTGGCCCACCAAAAGRACAAAACGATTCTAGCCACAACCCAAAACATATTGGTAGCAATCCGTGATTGGGTCACAAGTGGGTATCCTTTGGGAATAACTGTCCTTAAGGATGCCAAATGCACTGATCAATTAAAACTCCCTGAAGGGAAGTGGTTATTAAGAGAGAACAGACACTACAGCCACACTGATGCAATGACACAAGTTTTATTGTATTTACTGCCTGCCTTTATTATCTGTCTTTAACACGATATCCTCATCATGGGTGAAGCAACGGACTGCATGTTACGTCATGATGCGTGACTGACTGACCTCTGTCAGAATGTGTCTGTCACTACTACCGAGACTGTAGAACAGAGCCTGTATTCATAAAGCGTCTCAGAGTAGGAGTGCTGATCTAGGATCAGGTCCCCGTCATCCATGTAATCTTATTCTTTATGATCGAAAAAGGCAAAACCGATCCTAGATCAGCACTTTATGGAGCACAAGGGGACTGCTGCTGATCTACATGACAGGTCAACTGAAGACTCCTTGCAGAGGTCCATTATTCTGTATAAGCTGTAAATTAAGTATAGAGACAGAGTATTTATACATTCAAAACGGTATTCTGTTGCACATCATTTTCCGGTACATAAATGACCAGGTATTTAGTAAGAAATTCTATGGTAAAATGGTAATTACACAGAAATTATATATTTATTTTCAAGATTTTTTGATCCATTGGGTACAAGGTGGTTACGAATTGTTTTGAAATCTTTGATGTAGTACCATAAAGTATTAGTTGTTATTACCACAGTTTTCTAGTAATTATCAGGTGATCATCAAAGTGCTACCAGATATCCAACGGCATATACACCACAATATCAGCTGCTGTTAAGCAATATCTGACACAATCAGTGTTGATAGCTGTGTTATTATTGATATTAGGAATATACATGTGTTGGTCAATTCTGTCCTGAAGCTAAAGATGTACTCCATGAAATATATGTGTGGATTTGTTGCACTGATTCACTTTCTTCTTTGCAATTGGTTTACTTMATGTTCAGGGTACAACATGTATGACCTTTTGAACTGTCAACTGATGCCACTGGGTAGGCCTTGGCATGTTCCATCAGCATGACGATTTTGGCTGTCCATTTCCCAGTGGTAAAATGAGGAGCTTTCTCTTCAACTCTGACTTGGATATTCATGTCATGATGAAAGCTCCATCAGTCCATTCACGTGCATTCAAATCCCAGGTATGAATTATAAAAAACGGAACTATCCAATATACTAAATGAAATGTGTGTGTCATCTGTTGAGTGTTGCTGTCACATTTGTGTCCTGCCTTGACTGGAATGTATAAAGTTATCTGAATTGCGAGTGAAAGACTGATATCTGATAGGTGCCACTTGTTTGCGCTTGAACTATCGTTTTACAAGTGGGGGAAAATGCACAAAAGAACTCTTGCTGTCAATGTGTGTCACTCCATTTCATGTACTGAAGAAGAAAAAAAGAATTATAACACTACTGTTATTTGTGTTTCGTCATTTGAGGTTTGAGGTTTGTGGGTTTGATGAGACAACGTTGTATACATTCCAGTGTTTCGGGAATATTTTAAGAAATTAATTTACCAGGAGGGCTGAAAGCTGTCTTTGGGTTTTGACAAAAATAGAAGGATGTTTTTGGGGGGTGAAACAGGTGTGGACATCATTTTCCGGGACATAAATGACCAGGTATTTAGAATTTCCGGTACATAAATGACCAGGTATTTAGTAAGAAATTCTAAATACCTGGTCATTTATGTCCCGGAAAATGAWGTCCACACCTGTTTCGATGTATTTTGTCTGGGGGATTTTGCAGCTAGTGACTTTACCACGGCAATATTCACAAGTTACCCATTCAATGTCCGTCCACTACATGCCGTCTCTCATTGAGGTGGTAAGACGTGGCCAAGGAAGCGGTGCAAATGTTAAGGCTCTTCTGCCACCTGCTGGTGAAACAGGTGTGGACATCATTTTCCGGTACATAAATGACCAGGTATTTAGTAAGAAATTCTAAAGGTGTGGACATCATTTTCCGGTACATAAATGACCAGGTATTTAGTAAGAAATTCTAGTATACCTGGTCATTTATGTCCCGGAAAATGATGTCCACACCTGTTTCACCAGCAGGTGGCAGAAGAGCCTTAACATTTGCACCGCTTCCTTGGCCACGTCTTACCACCTCAATGAGAGACGGCATGTAGTGGACGGACATTGAATGGGTAACTTGTGAATATTGCCGTGGTAAAGTCACTAGCTGCAAAATCCCCCAGACAAAATACATCGAACTAAATTACATAAAATACTTCCCTCCGTGCTTTCCCCTCTGCATGTAAAGTTGAACCACTGGCTGAATTCAATTGGGAGGGGTGTAAAGTTACCACATTGCTAACAGAACAACAATGAGTAGGGCTAATAGGAGACCTAGTTATGTCAATATAGAAAGATTTACCCTAAATGTCCCCAGTTGTAGAACCTAATGCCAGCTTTTCTTCCACTAACGGGTCCATATAGCACTGAACCTCATCAAAAGATATGAACCCTCTCAACACCTTTTAGTGTGGGATCAATAAGTTGGGCACTTTCCCAACTTGTGTGTGTGTACTGTGTACTGTGTCCACAACCCAGGTAGGCGATGTAATATTGTAATGTTGGTGACTGCATTGTGTGTGTGTTGGGAAAGGTCTATATATTTATTTATTTATTTCACCTTTATTTAACCAGGTAGGCAAGTTGAGAACAAGTTCTCATTTACAACTGCGACCTGGCCAAGATAAAGCAAAGCAGTTCGACACATATAACAACACAGAGTTACACATGGAGTAAAACATACATACAGTCAATAATACAGTAGAAAAATAAGTCTATATACAATGTGAGCAAATGAGGTGAGATAAGGGATGTAAAGGCAATAAATAGGCCATGGTGGCGAAGTATAGCAATTAAAACACTGGAATGGTAGATTTGACAGTAGATGAGTGTGCAAAGTAGAAATACTGGGGGGCAAAGGAGCAAAATAAATAAATACAGTAGGGGAAGAGGTAGTTGTTTGAGCTCTTTATAGATGGGCTATGTACAGGTGCAGTGAGCTGCTCTGACAGCTGGTGCTTAAAGCTAGTGAGGGAGATAAGTGTTTCCAGTTTGAGATTTTTGTAGTTCGTTCCAGTCAACCGGCTCCAGAGAACTGGAAGGAGAGGCGGCCAAGGAGRAATTGGCTTTGGGGGTGACAAGTGAGATATACCTGCTGGAGCGCGTGCTACAGGTGGGTGCTGCTATGGTGACCAGCGAGCAGAGATAAGGCGATAGCCAGGGGCATGTCTGAAGTTCCATTAGAATGAATAGAAGCACATGTCTCTCCGTCAACACCTCATGGAGGCAGGACATATTACACAGACTACCTGGTGCTATGTTCATTCATGGGCATCGCCATTAACTACAACCTGACAAACTTGTCTTGTCCGGAGGGCCTAGTCACAATGTGTCCTAGTGTATACACGGAGTGTACAAAATGCCCTCGACTGACCAGGTGAATCCAGGTGAAAGCTATGATCCCTTATTGATATAACTGAAATCCATTTCAATCAGTGTAGGTGAAGGGGAGGAGACAGGTTAAATAAGGATTTTTAAGCTTTGAGACAACGGAGACATGGATTGCGTATGTGTGCCATTCAGAGGGTGAAGTGCCTTTGAACGGGGTGTGATAGTAGATGCCAGACACACCGGTTTGAGTTTGAGACATAAGCCAACTTGACACAACTGGGTGAAGCATTGGAGTCGACATGGGCCCGCATCCCTTGGAAAATGCTTTGGACACGTTGTAGAGTCCATGCCCCGACGAATTGAGGCTGTTCTGAGGGCAAAAAGGGTTGCAACTCAATATTAGGAAGGTGTTCCTAATACATCAACCTTTGTAATATTTACGTACACAGCCATTACCATTAGGTCTTCTGTAGCTCCGTAGGTATAGCATGGCGTTTGTAACGCCATGCTAATGGGCTTGATTCCCGCGGCTGTAAAAAGAATACGCGCATGACTGTAAGGCGCTTTGGATAAAAGCGCCTGCTAAATGGCATAGATTATAGTATTATTATACATTATTTAGAAATATGAAATAAGATGCAAAGTCAACAAGTGAATATTAATAAAAAACGTATTTTATTTCTAGAAATAATGGAGTAATTTCAGAGCAAAACCGTGGTTCTCTACAGCTCTAGCAACTATGTCATCATGTAACCACGGTGACTGACTACACATCCACCATCACCACACATACACCCGTACACACAGATACACACGGCACTCCAAATACCCTGTAAAAAAGTAGTGTAGCAAAATAATTCATAGGTGTCTTTTCTGGTGCCTGGAGTTTTTCCTAATCTCATGAACCGGGTCATGGTCTGGGTTCTATTCATAGGCTATGGCAGGGTCCAACATGATATTGAACCTTTATTTAACTAGGCAAGTCAGTTAATTAAGAACCAATTCTTATTTACAATGACGGCCTATTAGCTTTTATCTCACTGGCCCGACTAGGCCTGACTGGCCCTTAAAGAACACATGCACTGGGGTCATGCAGAGCCCATAGGTACGCTTTCTCTCTACATGCAGCTATTAGTTATTATATGTATAAAAAAAATCTGTTTAATATCATTTTGCAATGCAAGCCATTACTTTATTCTTTAGAACCGCATTGTATTAATTGCATTCCTTTATTTTCTCTAAAGTACGTCATTGAGAATATTTGTTTTACATCTCAAAATAGGACGTTGTCTCTYTAAGACAATTGTGTTCCAAAAGAGATTTTAGAAACTGGGTGGTTCGAGCCCTGAATGCTGATTGGCTGACAGACGTGGTATATCRGACCGTATACCACGGTCATGACAAAACATTTATTTTTACTGCTCTAATTACGTTGGTAACCAGTTTATAATAGCAATAAGGCATCTCTGGGGTTTGTGGTATATTGCCAACATACCACGGCTAAGGGCTGTATCCAGGCACTCCGCGTTGTGTCGTGCTTAAGAACAGCCCTTAGCCATGGTATATTGGCCATATACCACACCCCCYCGGGCCTTATTGCTTAATCAACCTGGCTAGTACAGTAAGATAGCCAAGATGAATGCTCAAAAGTGTTTTTTTGTTACTTTCTTTTTRCAGACTATCACCAGTAGCCAGCATATTGCTAGTATGTTCACTATTGAAGGTTTACCGTTGTAAATCACTTTCCCTAAAATAAATAAGCTCAGCGAGTAGATTTATAGTCGCTTATTTTTGCTCAGGAAGACAGTTGGTAGACTGTGACAGAGCAGGTAAGTGTTGAACTGGAACGCAGGTAACAGGCCCGTAGGTGCTGCTGCTTTGAAAGTGGTAATAGTACTGGGGCAAAGGAACCAAGTGGCGCACCGGACTAAGACGCTGCATTGCAGTGCTAGAGGTGTCACTACAGACCCGGGTTTGATCCCGGCCGTGATCGGGAGTCCCATGGGGACTGACTTGTCTAGTTAAATAAAATAGCTGTCTCGCCAAAGGTTTTCAGGCGGCTCTGTGCAGAATGATAAACATTGAGTATAAAAAGCTATTMCCAACAAATTATTAAAACATCAAATAACTAGCAAAAATAAACTTTCAAATAACGTTAATAAGTCTACAAATAAAAAAAAATGTAAAAAAGGCGTGTTCATGATTTGGGTAAGGTACATTCTTCACTTGATGAAGGGAAGCCAGTTTGGAGACAACTTAAAACAGTAGAACTGACCCAAAAAGAGGCTGACGAGTATGTTCCTACTCAGCCACTGGCCTCGTCTGCTTTGAAGTATATCGGATTCAAGAAATACATATAAAAAAAAAAGAGGTCATTAAAAAAAGCTATGAAATAAACACAAATTGATAAACGGCCTACAGTCAATAACCCTTGCTTTAAAAGATACACCTTTGCCATAGAGACAAATAGAATTTCATCATTTTTTACACTATTTGCCTTCATGGTTTGCCAGTGCTGTGATAATATAGTGTAAAACAAAAATAATTGATCTGCACTCCATGTGTGTATTAGCTAGCTAGCCAGACAGTTTGAGGAATGATTCTATACATTTTTTCAAATTAACTGCTAATATGCCAACATTCCTATTCAAACAATGCAGTCAATCCACAGCCATACACGAGCTCAAATCAGTATTTCTATAGCACAATTGATGATGCATCACATRCCTTACTTCCCCCCTGCWTAAGTAAAAGCAGGAAATGCATCACCTATGCCTCTACTGCCATTCATTCCAATGACTGTTTTTGGATTTCTCCCTGACCAAAATGGCTGCCATTTTGTCCCATTCTGGAGCAATGACRTTTCCCCTCTAGTAATTTAATCGGCGCTCTATTGCAACACCTCTCACACATTCGTTTAACGTTGTAAAACCATTGTGAGAACATTTGGACTGTGCAAACCCTCTTGTGCTTGGCATGGACGCCAGCCCCAGACTGACTGAAATGACACTGTTTGGGATTAAAAAAAAGCTACAGATTAGAAGCATTGAGCAGAGCCACAGTTCTTGTGTGAGAAAAGTCCTTTTTCCAGCAGTGGAACATAATTTAGGATTGAACTTAATTTGGTACATCATACAGTACAGAGGATCTTGTGTGATAACTTTGGAATTTTCATCATCTACTCTCACAGAGTACAGTGAGAATTTGTGCAGGCTACTTCACACACAGAGAAACAAACTGTACATGCGGCTATGATATAGAAAACATGGAGATATTTGCCTTTTCAAGGCTGGTTACTGTTATAAATATTTACAAGAGAAAGGAAGTCAGGGCCAGCTCTTCTGAACGAAATCAGCATTCAAAGGATTCCAATCTAGAGTCCTTAAAAAAAACACGGTCACTTTCAAATCTGAACAGCCTCTGCTCACGCGCTCCTTTACCCCCCCCCCACCCGGATCTCTCAGTCTCGCTTAGAAAGAGAGAAGACACAAGGAGAGGAGTCGTCTTTAAATGGAAGTCTAAAAAGGCCCGGCAGCGAACCATCTACATGACCGACTCTTTCCCAGAGCCGCGAGCCGCCATCGCCGTCTCGTCGCCCGCACCCCTGCTCTCCTTCTCCTCGATGAGGGGCGAGTGCTCCGGCACGGCGGGCGTGCCCTCCACCGTCTTCACCTCGCTTAGCTCCGGCCCCTCCCCGGGCTTGTCAGAGCGGTCCACGTACCACTGCAGTAGCCCGGCTCCGTAGGCGTCGCCCTCCACGTTCAGAATGGTGCAGGTACGGTCACTGAAACAATAGTCCGATTACGGTTAAACCATTCAAACCCGGGGTGGTCGCCATATGTATTATTATGTCATGTCAATGCTGTGTCAAGTGTGTGAAGCAGACACAAACGGTCATGGCTGTTATGACATGTATATGACAGTATTATAGAGGCCTTGATGATGGAAGAGCCGTTCCAATAGAACTGCAACATGAGGTACTCACACGAGCCAGTCGACGGCGAGGATGAGGGAGATGTCGCTGGTGGGCAGTCCCACTGCCTCCAGGATGATGGCCAGCGTCAGCACGCCCCCCGCGGGGATCCCTGCTGCTCCCACACTGGACGCTGTGGCTGTCACTCTGACAGAGGGGGCGGGACATAGAGAATTAGCCACTCAAGAGCACAGCGTTTCCTAATAAGCCTAGCAAGGTTGACCCAAGCTTTATACAAGTCTGTTTTGTATGCTTGTACAGTTGAAGTCGGAAGTTTACATACACCTTAGCCAAATACATTTAAACTCCGTTCTTCACAATTCCTGACATTTAATCCTAGTAAAAAAAATCCCTGTCTTAGGTCAGTTAGGATCACCACTTTATTTTAAGAATGTGAAATGTCAGAATAATAGTAGAGAGAATGATCCATTTCAGTTTTTATTTCTTTCATCACATTCCCAGTGGGTCAGAAGTTTACATACTAATTGAGTGTATTTGGTAGCATTGCCTTTAAATTGTTTAACCTGGGTCAAATGTTTTGGGTAGCCTTCCACAAGCTTCCCACAATAAGTTGGTTGAATTTTGGCCCATTCCTCCTGACAGAGCTGGTGTAACTTAGTCAGGTTTGTAGGCCTCCTTACTCACACGCTTTTTCAGTTCTGCCCACAAATTTTCTATAGGATTGAGATCAGGGTTTGTGATGGCCACTCCAATACCTTGACTTTGTTGTCCTTAAGCCATTTTGCCACAACTTTGGAAGTATGCTTGGGGTCATTGTCCATTTGGAAGACCCATTTGCGACCAAGCTTTAACTTCTTGACTGATGTCTTGARATGTTGCTTCAATATATCCACATACATTTCCTGCCTCATGATGCCATCTATTTTGTGAAGTGCACCAGTCCCTCCTGCAGCAAAGCAACCCCACAACATGATGCTGCCACCCCTGTGCTTCACGGTTGGGATGGTGTTCCTCGGCTTGCAAGCCTCCCCCTTTATCCTCCAAACATAACGATGGTCATTATGGCCAAACAGTTCTATTTTTGTTTTCATCAGACATTTCTCTAAAAAGTACGATCTTTGTACCCATGTGCATTTGCAAACCGTAGTCTGGCTTTTTAATGACGGTTTTGAAGCAGTGGCTTCTTCCTTGCTGAGCGGCCTTTCAGGTTATGTCGATATAGCACTCGTTTTACTGTGAATATAGATACTTTTGTACCGGTTTCCTCAAGCATCTTCACATGGTCCTTTGCTGTTGTTCTGGGATTGCTTTGCACTTTTTGTGCCAAAGTTGCTTCAATAAAAAAAGGAGAGAGAACGTGTCTCCTTCCTGAGCGGTATGACGGCTGCGTGGTCCCATGGTGTTTATACTTGCGTACTACTGTTTGTACAGATGAACGTGGTACCTTCAGGCGTTTGGAAATTGCTCCCAAGGATGAACCAGACTTGTGGGGGTCTACAATTTTTTTTTCTGAGGTCTTGGCTGATTTCTTTAGATTTTCCCATGATGTTAAGCAAAGAGGCACTGAGTTTGAAGGTAGGCCTTGAAATATATCCACAGGAACACCTCCAATTAACTCAAATGATGTCAATTAGCCTATCAGCCATGACATCATTTTCTGGAATTTCCCAAGCTGTTAAAAGGCAACTTAGTGTATGTAAATTTCTGACCCACTGGAATTGTGACACAGTGAATTATAAGTGAAATAATCTGTCTGTAAACAATTGCTGGAAAAATTACTTGTGTCATGCACAAAGTAGATATCCTAACCAACTTGCCAAAACTTTAGTTTGTTAACAAGACATTTGTGGAGTGGTTGAAAAACGAATTTTAATGACTCCAACCTAAGTGTATGTAAACTTCCGACTTCAACTGTATATAGCTACTACATCTGAATTTGCTCCGCTTTACCCAACACAACTGCCCCTTAGAATCAAACTGAACCGAATCAAACTGACTAGAGAGAGCGGGACTCACAGGATGGTGAAGACTTGGATGAAGTTGAGCGGGATGTTGTTGAGCTGAGCGATGAAGACGGCCGCCACACACTGGAAGAGAGCTGCGCCGTCCATGTTCACCGTGGCCCCGATGGGCAGGATGAAACGACTGATGTGCTTCGACACGCCGTTGTTCTCCTCCACGCACTTCATCATCAGGGGCAGGGTGGCAGAGCTGAGAGAGAGAGCGAGAGAGCGAGAGAGCATGAGTGTGTGTGTGTGTGTGTGTGTGTGTAAGAGGGCTAATTTCTGTTCTGGCGTATTTACTAATGTTTCTTTTCTCTGTAACACTTTTGGTAACATGTTGTTACATATCACTTGAATAATTGTATTTTAACTGCATAGTAATGGAGTTGAGCATTTTTGGTACGGTACAGAGCAACCTTGGTAAAAGAGTAATTAATCCTCTCTAGTATGGTGATCTAGTGACTACAACCGTACCTGGAGCTGGTCCCAAAGCCTGTGGCCAGAGCAGTGAAGATGCCCCACAGGAAGGTGTAGGGGTTCTTGCGGGTGATGATAAAGTAGATGCCCGGCAGGACCAGCAGGCCGTGGATGGCGTGGCCGACGATACAGCAGGCGATGTACTTGCCCAGGCTGGCAAACAGCGTGCCCACATCCTCCATCTCCACGATCTTCCCTGCTACCAAGAACATGATTCCAAGGGGGGCATACCTGGAGAGAGGGAGAGGAGGGTTACCATTGTGAATTTGTAAGGACGCGGTCCAAAGTACAAATACAATTTTAAAAAACAAATATGCATCAATATTACCACAAGCAAGTACAAATACAACAATTAGTGACTTAAGGTCCTTGAAAAACACTATTTAAATACCATATTATTAGTACAATCACGAGTTGACGTGTGACAGAGAACAAACACGGGGTGGCAAAAGTCACATACACATCATCCGCGTATCCTCTCTCGCACCCAGATCTGTTCCCTACAGTGCTGCTGGGCAAACGTCTCCCTTACCACATGATCCAGGACACCAGCACCATGGTGGCCTCGTTGAAGGAGTTGAAGAACTTGATGAGGATCTCTCCCTCCTCTCCCAGCTTCCTCAGGGCTATACCAAACACTATGGCAAACACCACCAGTCCTAGGATGTTCATACCCGTCCTGGTCCGTGCCAAAGGGAACCTAGACACACACACATTCATTAGCCACTCAACACACACAATTAACTCAGTCAGCGTGATATGCATTTTAGACATGTTCAAACTGTCAACAGCATGGATATTAGAAAGTCAAATGTGACATCCTATATAGATTTAAACTAATTTCGGCATTTAAGTCAACGCACCTTCTCAACTGTGATGCTGGCAAGCCATTAGAGCCATTCTTGGTCACAAACTTGTAACTGTAGCGTACTGCAGACAGAGAGGGACATATTGCATTAGTACACTGATGCAAGACATGTTCGGTTAACTAACTAATTATGTGGGTTTCAAAATAAAAAGCTTGAAATGTTTTGCATGTCAGCAATCAAGTTTTAAGATATTTGACTTTCAAACAGCCAATTGTAACTTGCCACATCATCATGATGACGCGTTTGCATCACTTGGCAAATTACTTTTTGCTTTTTGAAGCCCTGTCTTTTGAAAATGTGATTAGACATGCAAACAAAATTGGATTGTATCAACAGCGGACTAATGAGGGGGGGGGGGGAATTAACAAAATAGTTTTGAGTGGATTATTCCTTTAAGTCTCGTTTCTCTCGTTCTATTGTATGTGCAGTACAAGAGGACACTCACAGACTGAAAGGCAGCAGACACCAGTTGGAGGGAGATGTTTCTGGAAGCGAGAACAAAGAGACACATTCAGTACACTACAAAGGCACCAGCTGTGCTGACAGTGACCCTAATGATGATCAGAAATCCCAGCTTCGAAACCAGAATGGGGGGGGGGGGATTACAGGAAGGGAAACATTCAGTCACTTCATCTCTGAAGGCACAGGTGCTAGTGTAGGTGTGACAGCCAGGGCCTAAATGTATTGGCTTGACTTTGTTTTCTGGTGAGTAACAGTATACGGAGAGCCAGGGACCCGTCGGTGTTCTACAAGAGGTAAAAGTCGCCACGAGACATTCATCTATGGTCAGTTTGGAGTTTCCCCCTTTAATGGTTAAAACGAGATTCCTTAATTGAAACCGTAACTAAGCATTCTACGTGCCGCTGTTTTGTCTAAAAAGCTTTGGGGATGAGGCCAAAGAAATGTAACCACTCAAAAGCATACGCAGCTATGGATGCAGGAACGGACCGTTCACATAGCTTTAACCATTCTCTGATGCTATTCAGTGTATGTTTACATTCACGCTGTTTACAAACATTGGAATAAAATACACTTATATTTTGAGTTCTGATGGGGTACAACAGTTGAACTAAGCTTAATAGGCATTTCTAAATTAAATTCTTCAAAAATCAATGGGTATTTATCTCTATCATTACAAAAATGGAATTTGGGAAGGGTAAACTGATCCTAGGTCTGTGACTAAAGGTAACAACCCACGGGATACAACCACTAACTGAACTCCTTGTTCTAACTTCTAAGCTATCTTTCCAGGATCCCTTTATGCTAACTCGGCGCCTATACCCTTGGGCACCGACGCCTCACGAGGGAGCCAACCACGAGTTCTGTCATGTGGAAATAGCGGGACGAATTTTAATCCGCCGACTGCCCCCAAAACTGCTGCGGCTGGGATTTCATGCCCAGACCTCACCGAGAGAGGTGGGCAGATTACTGCTCTACAATACAGCACAGACACACCCCAGTGGAGTTACAGTACCACACCCGCCGCCACCCCTTAAAGCCACATATATGCCAACTGTCCTCAGGGCACTTAAGTCACCCCCCCCACATGTCACTCTCAGTCAACGTCCATATGGATTTAGATTAATAAGGGATGAACTTCTTTCATGTTTTTATCCTGCAGCTCTTTCTGACCTGAATACAGGCGCGTCAGGAAACAATGCWTTGTGGGATTAAATGGTCGCAACCATGTGACCGAGGGTAGAATGAGTTTAGGTAGAAGTTGCCCTTAAACCACATTTCTAGGAAGGTGACCTCTATCAGTCTATCAGTCTAACAAACCCTGTCAATTCAAAACACTCCATTTCCATGGCTGTCGCAGGACTTGGTAAAAAAAAAAAAGGGGAACGGAAATGACTTGCCTAGTTAAATAAAGGTTACATGTAAAAAATCTTGCTCTGGCAGGGAGTGAAGGTCCCACAGAAACAGGAAGCAGTGACGTTAACGTGGGTGTCAAATTTCAACGGACGCTCCGGAACAGCACAACCGTCTGCCTGCCCGAAACTCGCTGGACGCTGGCCACATATCTCCGTTTAGATTTAATACCCGGCTGACCCCACCTACCCCCCCCCCCCCATTTCCTTTTAGTACTTCCTGGTAGGCCGTGTCATGACAACCCAATGCCACCACGGCCATTAAAGCTAAATTAACGCGGCTAGACGCTGGAACATTGGGTGATGGTTGGAATAAACCAGAGACAGAGAAAGAGAAAGCTAACAGGGCTGCAGGCGTAGGCCTAATACACCCATCCTGACAAGTACAGAAACACCCTCAAACAAAACACAAACGTTCCGTGTGGCAGCCGGATCTATGCCCAAACACCCAAGACAAACTACTTTGAATGTGCAACAGCGCTCATATTAAACCGTATCTCTGTCAGGGTCCAGTTATGGCATGCGGTGTGCGCGTGCGTCCAGCTGTGCGTACGCCTCCGTTTGTCATATTACTGTAAAAATGTGCAGTTGACATTTTGCCATCAATGCTGTGTACACGCTAGTGTAATAGCAGGTTGGTACTGTATTTACATAACCGTGGTGTTTTTTGTAATGAGCGAAGGGGCTGGTATAACAGCATAAATACACACAACACAGCCTGCCTGATCTTCTGGGTACATGTGAAGAGTGGTGCTGGGTGTGTTGTGTTTACACCCTACTGGGGGGGGGATTTCAGCATTGTTGGCGTGCTCTCCCCGGTCAAACCAATGAGAAACCGTGGGTTCCTCCTGGCTGTACGCAGCTAACTGATGCAGATAGTAAAGACCTCCCGAGAGGCGCGGCRGTCTCAGGCACTGCAACTCAGAGCAAGAGGCGTCACTGCAGTCCCTGGTTCGAATCCAGGCTGCATCACATCCGGCCGTGATTAGGAGTCCCGTAGTGTGGCGCACAATCGGCCCAGTGCCGTCCGGGTTTGGCCGGGATAGGCCGTCATTGTAAATAAGAATTTKTATTTAACTAGGCAAGTCAGTTAAGGTATAAAAAAATTATAATAACACACACCTTCTCTGTCTTGGACACTCCTGAAATACTACTCAGGTAGGTGAACCAAATGCCATAGAGAGAGAGAGAACTGTAGAGGCATGTTACAGGAGGGGGGGCAGGGAGGGGGGCTGACGCAACACCTGATACTTTACCTCCGCCTTTCTTTGTTCCTGCAGACCAATTATTTTGTCCCGAGGMTTTTTAACTGACTTGCCTCCCATTCAAATCGAGTGAATAGTAGCACCGCCCTTCTCTCTAGCTCTTAAATGCCGTCTCCGTATTACAGCTACGGCCCATTGTCCTGTATTTTTGTCGGTGTGTTTAGTCTCAGGGTTAGACTAATAAGTCAAGAACGGGACAGACAATGACTTGCAGGTAGGTCAGTAAGAGCAAAGGGCATATCCTTTCAACTGAAGACCGACACTACCAGTCATTCCACGTAAATGAGTTACTGGCACATCAAACCTTGATCAGTAAACGAATAAGTGATACAACACTGCCTGCATAGGGGCACCTGTGAACGAAGCGTTGAACTGACAGATGGGAAAGCGAAACGGATGAAAGCCAGATGGAGACCAGCAGTGGAGGCTGCTGAGGGGAGGACGGCTCATAATAATGGCTGGAACGGATCCAAGGGCATCCCATTCCACTGATTCCGCTCCAGCCATTACCACCAGCCCATCCTCGCAATTAAGGTGCCAGCAACCTCTTGTGAGATAAGCAGCAAAGTGTACCAGGATGTGAAGGGGAGGGAGGGTTTATCGTACCTGGTCGGGAAATGTGATGCCGTATCCCACTTCAGTTGGTTTATGACCTTCATTTAAGCCGGTAAGTTATTGAGTTCATTTGTAACTACGAGAACTACAAGAACCTGCCACAACCGTTTGTGATATTGTGTTAGTATGTATGCGAGAGAACGGAGGAGCGAGAGAGAGAGAACGGAGGAGCGAGAGAGAGGAGGGAGTGAAATACAGTGTGTGAGCGTGCATACTTTAAAGGGCTCCTCGTTTCCGCCGTGAACTGCTCTTCAGGCCGGCCGCTGCCGTTGACGAAACGGAACCCCAACAGAGAGTGGTCGCTATAATGAGCCACATAAGTCACGCAAGCTGCACAATTAACCATCATCCTTTGTGGCCTTTCTGTGTGTCTGTGTGTGTCCTCCCGAGACTGACAACCTTTCTCATTGATTCCCTGCCGAGAGCCACACGCATCCAAGAAAGACTAATCCGAATTAAAACATGAAAATAAAAGCACAATGTTTTAGAAACGAGTGGATTCCTTATGTGTTGGATTTGGAAGGAGAGACCACCCTGTTGCAACTTGTAGATCGTATTATGCAAAGAGCGAGTTACTAAGTCATAACGACAGCTATAGGTGAAGGAATTAGAAGGATTATGAACTAAAGCATATGCATTACCCAATTACCCCCACCTGTGTAATCTGAGTTTAACAGTTTGAAGTGTATTTAGGATTTTTTCCTGGACTGGGACCTAGGGGTCTGGACTAGCTGAAGGCTGAGAAGGACTTTGGAAAGTAGCCTCCCACTCTCACCATCACAATGAATTTTGAGGTTTAGAGGTCACCCATAATGCTGACCGGGAGGAACAGAGCAACTGACTGACAAAAAAAGATTGTGTTATTCATAAATGATTTAAAGGTTGAGTATGGGGTGGTGTTTTTGGCTGCCTTCCTCTGCCAGATAGAGCAAAATAGTAAATCTGCCTTGCTAGCGAATTGTTTTACAAGAAGGAAGCCGCTTGTGGAAACTGGCATCAATCCATACTAGACTACATCTCAAGGAGTCTCGAGACTGACTGCATGGCGTCAATTTAGAGACGCCACATGTGCTTCTTTTTATAAACCCGAAGAAACAGACATGGGACGAATTTAGGTTGTGAAGAATGGGCCTCCAAATGAATGTAAATAACCTGAGCCAGGCTCTTTTTAATGGTGAAAAGCCGAGAGGGCACACCATMAACAATGACTTCTCTGTAGATTGAGCGTGGTCTAGTCAAGTTTCTAATCCTACCCGAAAACACAGGGTCCTTTAGTTCAGTTCGAGCCCTGGAGAATAGGCCATTCTTTATTATCCAATTGTTGCATAACATGTGATAGGCTAAATGATTGGCAAGATGTTTGGGTTCTAAAAGATCACATAGTGGCCAACTCCTTGTGGAAGCATGACTCCCCTCACCTATGATGTGCCTGTGGCGCTGGAATTTTGTGACACGTGCACAAAGGACGTTTTGACAGTTGGGTACCTCCTGTTAACAGCCACTGTCGGGGCTAACTCTGTAGCGCAACCTGATGCTACGGAACAGCAGTGTACCGAGATGGTTTACAACWCCCAAGTTCCAGTAAAAGTTGTATGTTTTATGATATCAGTTCTGTTGTAGTAAGGGCTCACGGGCAGACTGCCACTGACTGTGCCACGTTCCTAGTATATTTTGAGTACTGTACGTGCCAACATGAGACTTGTGACAAACTGTTCACAACTTCCTTCCTAAATCCCAACTGCATGGTGAGGTTTCAGTGAGAGCGCGTAGAAGTAGGTAGGTCATCTTTTAGATAAATAGAAATGCAAAGGGAGTGGCTAGACACACACGCACACATTCCCCCACTAACAACTTTTGCTCACCATTTAGAAGAGATTATGCTCTCCCGGCCAGTCAAAATGACTTTACTCATATGCTTGAGAGGCTTTTAGGGCATCAAAGCAGTAGAAGCAACGAGAACAATGAGACAGATATGTCACTGGATGTATACATATGAAGCATCCCCTTGGCGTTTCCACTCACTACCAAACATTGTTAGATATTGCTGCGCTGTCGGGAACTAGAAGCAAGAGCATTTCGCCACACTCGCAATAACATCTGCTAAACACGTGTATGTGACCGATACAATTTTATTTGAAGTCTGGTAAACCAAGAAAGAACGGAATGTTCAAGATATCGTTCCTCGTCTGACTAAAAACACGGCTGAAACGAAATGTACTGCCCATTTTTGGAAATACATGGGTCTATTCCTAGAAAGAAGGCGGTCAGCCCAAAACCTACTCAGAACTACCGCCCACACACACTACGACGAACGTTAAATTGTTTCCTATACGTGTATTTTATTTGTMCTAAGCACATACACGTGTTACATAATATCACGTATGTAGGCTAAACAGGTTGTACTTTTCTGATGATACGAGGGTTGGAATGACAAGAGGGGACAGGTCAAAACATCCATCTGTCGTTGGACACTGAATAAACTTCGAGGACTAAACCTGCTGCATCATGAGCTGATGCAACTACTCCCCCATGTTACAGCAAGAGGAATTCATTGGCTGGCGGCTAGTATAGTTAGCAACTACTGTAGCTCGTTAGCACACCGATACCTTCTCAGCGGTCTCGCTATGATGGCACGGGTGTGTGGACTTGGCCGAGGCATGCGACCTTCTTTTCTGGGCGCACAGCAAAGGGAACCCCGGCCGGTTGGGGAAACTGTGCCTTTAATTAAACTGGATGGGGGGGGGGGTGTCACCAACAATCCCAGAAAGCAGGGCCGACAGTACCCCCTTCAAAGTTTCAAGAGACCTTATTTGTACTGACCCAGCAAGAGAGCACTGACTGTAAAGTGTTAAAGACAATAAAAGTGCAGCCAGACTACTTTGCTCGGGTTTTCTAATTCATATATGGGAATGTATGCCTAATTTGGGGGATGAGGCGACATCCAAAGGAGACCGGCTCAAATTCAAACAGTGGGTTCATTAGCTTGCTGTTGGCTAAGGGGTCTGCCACGTGTGAGCACTTTGTCATTATGACAAAAAGGATGGGAACAAAACAAGGCACGCGCGCTGCCACTTCAGTGAACTACCCCCAAATGGTTAGATGCCACATCAGCCTGTCTGCCCCTTTAGCTTAGCCTAAGTCACCACCCCTGCCACTGATCTCACCTGATCAGGTCCAAGAAGGAGTCCACCACTTCTTTGGCCTGGGGCAGCCCGCCGTCATCCGATAAAATCGGCTTGGAGCCGGTGTTTGATCCGGGGGAGATGATGAACGCCATGATCACCCCGATGGCTGATGCAATTAAAGTGGTGACCAAAAAGAAAATCATCGCCCAGCCGCCCAGCTTGCCCAGGGCTTTGGGGTCGATGCTGGCCGCCCCGGACACCAGGCTGCACACGACCAGGGGGATGATGATCATTTTCAACAGCCGGATGAGCAGCTCGCCGGGGAAGCCCACGTAGAGGATCTGTGTCCTGCTCAGCTCCATGTGGCGCACGCCAAGTCCGATGAACACCCCGATGATCACCCCGGCCACGGTGAGAATCACWAGCAAGTTGGCCATGACTAACCTCTTGATTTTCTCCACGGTTGTCTCGTTGGAACACTTCTTGTGGCGGAGTCCGTTGGCTACCGGCTCATCAAGATGCGCTTCTCCGTTGGATGCCTTCCCCTCCATGTCTATATTTTCTGCCATTGTGCGCCCTGAGTGTACCTTAAAAAAGGAACGAAATACTTATATGAAGAAAATGTACGTTCGTTTGACTATATGATCTGTTGGTGCAGCTGTTGGCGGTAGTAGTGGGCTTGTATTTTAGCGAAATGACCCCGGTTGTCCGTGTGTTGCTGTGCCTCTCCTTGCGTAATTTATAACCCGACCCGCGCTATCTCTCCACGACAATAGACACGTTGGTAAGGACGTCACACAGGGGCGGGCTCATGCATGCAGGTGGGTGACGCCCCCCAACCATCCCTAATCAGAGGCTTTGAGAGGCGTTTAACCTAGGCCATCTGTCCTAATACCAAAATAATTGTACAAATCTAATATAACGGGAGCAATATCATTTGACATTTTCTAAACCATAACTGCACAATTCAAATATTTCAAATGGACAAATAAGTAAACACATAATGAGCAGTTAAATCATGCATATTTTTATGTTCATGTTTAAATGACATGAATGAATTACATTTTAGCAATTAGAAATACACTAAAATTAGGATATCATCCTGGGCCTAGATCAGTATTTCTCAATCCTGCATGGTAGCCTATCACTGCCCTAAATTACAAGATGGGCTGGATTGCATTAGCCTCAGTGATATATATATATATATATAATGTTCTTTATTTAACTAGGCAAGTCAGAATTCGTATTTAAAATGATGCCTTCCCTGGCCAAACTTGGGCGTCACCCTATGAGACTCCAAATCAGGGCCAGATGTGATACAGCCTGGATTTGAACCAGGGACCAGTGAAACCTCTTGCGCTGAGATGCCGTGCCTTAGACCGCTGCGCCACTCAGGAGCCCATTAAACTTCTCATTCGCGCTCAGAAAAAAAGGTTACGGTTAGGGTACAGTATTGTTCCCAGGGGTACAAAAATATTAAAATACACATAATGTACATTTCAAGGTACACATATAATATAACATGGTACTGTGTGGTACCTTTTAGGGTACATGTGCAGATAATCTAGTATAATGGTACATTTTTGTACCCAATATTTTGAATATAAAGAAGGTACAATCATCACACACTGAAAAACCCCACCTGTCATTGTCATATTTCCCAGCATGTTCTATTGCCAGTTGATTTTTAGATTTTTTGGTTTCAATGTGTGTTTTTGTATGCACGAAAATGTATTGATTTTATGCTACACAAAGATACGTAAAATACATTTTTCTAAACTAATACAATCCGTTACTGAGATGGTTGTTCCAGTGAAGATGGTTTAGTTAGTTCCATTTATCAATTTCTCTTACCTTGGCAGTCATTCCAAATGCAGCTTGCGGGTGATTACAAGTAGAACAAATTGGATATCCTGACCACGGTTGGGAATTACATATCACTTTGCAAGCCAGCATAATGTGACCTGCCCGATGTGCCTGCAAACCAGGAGATTCAGACCACTGTGTTAGGGTAAAACTAGGCTGTCAAAGTATGTCCTTATGATATATGAAATGTATTGTCATAAAGAGTTTAATTTCAATTATAAAATATTAACTTAGGCACTCACTTGAAGGCTACAGAACTGAAAGCCATTGGCCGTGTTCGAGAGGCTCAAAACCACATTTTATCATGGATAAATTGTGACTGACAGACTGATCTGCAAATAATATTTAGTCATTATTTATGATGCAAAGTGATTTGTAGATCAGTCAGTCGGCACCCACCTGCAGTGGTTTTGATGCTCTCGAACAAGGCCATTGGCTCAATCCCAATACTCATTTTAGCCCTCCCCCTCGAATTTCGAGTGTCCCTCGGTGGGCGAGTGTCCTTCAAAAACGGAGCAACAAGTGTTAGGGACTAGGGAGAGATAAATAACCATAGGGAATGGGACATCCCTACATCACTCGTGCACAGCAGAAGCCTCCAAAGGATAGTTTACCACGCAATTCATTGACGACGAGCCTTGTGTTTTTCACCAATGTCTGTACTGGCGGCACTAATAGGTTTCCTTATATATCTCATGCAACAAATACGTAGGGCAACCATGAGCAACAAACGAGAACCGCAAAACAACTATGTGCCGTAATATACCCATCCTCTGGCTGTGTTTCAGAACCCCACAGTGGAGGTGTCGTAATACCAATAAAACCTAGCGGTCAAACATGGAAATGGTTACAATCGTTTTTTCCATTTTAGAAACACTTAAAATAAGGGGATGTTTGGCAGCATGAGTGAAGGAGGCTACTGAAGCAGGACTTTCAATTGCAGTTTGATCCGTCACTCTGTCATTTTCTGCCATTTCTAGGGGTATTAATGATTAACCATGGAAGCAATTAAAACAACTGTTCTGAACTAATATTTTCATACCAAACGTTTTAGGGTCCATACACAGATTGGCTACATAGCCATGTATCCATTGAACCAGTACAACAGTAACTATCTTAATTTACTCCCGTTATACGGCCGGTGTGTACTTCAAAAATGCCTCTTCGGCACCTCCAATGTATTGAGCTGTTGTAGGCTTCCAACCTGTTCGTGGCAGTAATGAGCGATTGTAGCTATCGAATTGGCATACTTTTGTTTGCTTGTAAATGTTTATTTAGATATTTTTTGGAAGTACATACCGGCCCGTAAGGAGTAAATTAAAATACAGTAGTTGCTCAGTGAAACTCCATATTTGGTGATCAACAAACGTATTTTGACATTATAACGCTTGCAGAGCTGGTGAATGGGAGTTTATATCTGAGCATTCTGGGGGTCTCTAACACACAGACACTCACACATCCATATGCATACAGGTTTTTTCTCCGCTACACATAATCAATATATTAGTTATAATTATCTATGTTGCTTCAGAGGGCATTGCATGACAATTGTCTTCATTCTCTAACGTTAACGTTACCACAATAAAGAAAAATGATTGACATTTCATTTTTTTCTTATGAACAGCAAGACAAGCTTACAAAATTGTTTATTAAATTTGCAGTAAATGTATTGTAGAACAAACATGCCTCTGATTCTAAGGAATCATGTCAGTTCTATTCGTGGCATTTATATCTGAACGTTACAAAACGTTTTTATACTGAACATGCCCAGGGGAACCCACGGACCAATATATGAACCCCACTGCCCATCACTTGTCTGTCTGGAAAGCCTCCACAAATGAAAATGTGGAGTGTGCCGCTTCTCCTCAATCAAGGTTTTCACTAGCTTCTATAGCCACAAAGTCAGATTTCACAGGTCACAAATTCAGATTCCACATCCACAAAGTCAAAAATATATATTTTCAGGCTTAATTTAAGGTCAGGGTTAGGTTTAAAATAAAAATGTAAGATGAGAAATTGTAGATATGGGTGGGGTTTATGACTTTGTGGCTATAGAAGCTTGGGACGACTCTCAAGTCTGCATCTCAATTTGATTTGTTTCTTAATGCATTTGAACCTATCAGTTGTGTTGTGACAAGGTAGGGGTGGTATTCAGAAGATAGCCCTATTTGGTAAAATACCAAGTCCACATTATGGCAAGAACAGCTCAAATAAGAAAATAGAAACGACAGTTTAAGACGTGAAGGTCAGTCAATACGGAAAATTTCAAGAACTTTGAAAGTTTCTTCAACTGCAGTCGCAAAAACCATCAAGGACCATGATGAAACTGGCTCTCATGAGGACGGCCACAGGAAAGGAAGACCCAGCGTTACCTCTGCTTAGTTACCAGCCTCAGAAATTGCWGCCCACATAAATGCTTCACAAAGTTCAAGTARCAGACAGATCTCAACATCAACTTTTCAGAGGAGACTGCGTGATTCAGGCCTTCATAGTCGAATTGCTGCAAAGAAACCACTACTAAAGGACACCAATAAGAAGAACAGACTTGATTGGGCCAAGAAACATAAGCAATGGACATTAGACTGGTGGAAATCTGTCCTTCGGTCCGATGAGTCCAAATTTGTGATTATTGGATCCAACAGCCGTGTCTTTGTGAGACGCAGCGTAGGTGAACGGATGATCTCTGCATGTGTGGTTCCCACCATGAAGCATGGAGGAGGTGTGATGGTGTGGGGGTGCTTTGCTGGTGACGCTGTCTGTGATTTATTTCAAATTCAAGGCACACTTAACCAGCATGGCTACCACAGCATCCTGCAGCGATACACCATCCCATCTGGTTTGCGCTTAGTGGGACTGTCATTTGTTTTTCAACAGGACAATGACCCAACACACCTCCAGGCTGTGTAAGGGCTTTTTGACCAAGAAGGAGAGTGCTGGAGTGCTTCATCAGATGACCTGGCCTCGACAATCACCTGACCTCAACCCAATTRAGATGGCTTGGGATGAGTTGGACCGCAGAGTGAAGGAAAAGCAGCCAACAAGTGCTCAAGCATATGTGGAAAGTTTTTACAGACTGTTGTAAAAGCATTCCAGGTGAAGCTGGTTGAGAATGCCAAGAGTGTGCAAAGCTGTCATCAAGACAAAGGTTGGCTACTTTGAAGAATCTGAAATATAAAATATATTGTGATTTGTTGAACACTTTTTTGCTTACTACATGATTCCATATGTGTTATTTCATAGTTTCAATATTTAATCAAATCATTTATTTGTAATTTTTTGGGGGATACCTAAAGGGGTCCTAAAATTCAAAATCAAATAGCTAAATGATCCATGGTATGACAATATTAAAAAAATATATATGTAAGCTTAGAAACCCCCTCCCCCAATGACTTAGACTCTTATAAGGCCAGTTTTAAAAGTTCAGAGTGATAGAGCAGCTCTCAGATGGTCAGGGAGAGTATTCCATGGGTGAGGAGCAAGGGAGCATGAAGGCTTGGGTCCCCCATAGTTCAGAGACGTGTCTTGGGGACTTGAAGCAGTAGGAAGTGGTTGGAGCTGAGAGTGCAAGGTATAGATACAGTACAGTACATCATTAAAGTGATATGAGTCCAAAGCAGAGTAGATCTGTGTGTTAGAGGGAAGATGGAGGCATCTGGACATATTGAACCATTGACTCTGTGAGTCACCATATTCTCTACCTATATTCAATGAAAATGTGGGGCAGAATATAACCAATCACAGTCTTTCAAAAAGAGCACCTCCCTGAAAATTACATCTGTGCTATCCTTCCCTCTCCCTCCCTCATCCCTGATACAGAGAGAAAGAGAGAGAGAGACCTGACCCGATCTCCCCACATAGTCTTTTCAAAGGCATGCTTTTGGATTCGTAAAAAAAGTGACAGAATCTCAATGTCAGGGAGAACGGTGCACCGTCTCTGATAGTAGGCAGTCTCTGTCGGGGTGCCACTATTCTCCAGGTTAGCTTATACTGAGAAAATAATCAGAGCCCTCTTTGAACCCACCTCTCAAGGATACACATTGGTGGGAAAGGCACCTTTTAACAGTTAGAAACTTCAATTCAGCCATGAGAGAGCAGTAGGAGGCTCTCCTCTCCGCCCTGGCTTGTGTTATCTCAGGCTTTGTCTTTGTTGCACCCCCCAACTGGGTGAGTGATGTTTCGAAGAATCGTGGTGTCCCTGTGAAATTGTGCATTCCTCTGTGATACTCTGCGAGAGAGGTGCGTTGGATAGCCAGAGCAGCGTGAAGAGTAAGTGCTGTGAGAGTTTTGTGAAGCAGGGCGCCTCTAATGAAAACACACTCGGGGATGGAGCGTCTGTACACAAACCCACTGTGCGTCCCCCCCCTGCGCGTATCACAACTGCATGCAGACGACCTCACTGACCCTGACGCCTCTGTGTCAACACTGGCCTCCCCGCACGCTGCACATGCACACGCTCGCACACACAGACACATACACACCGCCCTCCCCCTGAGACACACAATCATACACACATACATGAGCGCGCCTACCATATTAACAATTATCATGCTGCACATGCATACACACACACACACACACATTRCCTTACATGTCACCAACTGTCACTGAAAAGCTCACACATCCTGTGTGGACATATACACACGCAGAAATCTTGAATTGCTCAATCTTATAGAGGCTAACGGAACATAAACGGCTTTTGGATTTTGGATTTGCTTGGTCAGCAACAGCAGTTACCATAGACTTCCACTCATTGCGCTAACGCTAGTTAGCAACTTCCTTTGAACTGCACGCAGAGACATAACAATGGTATCCACGAATTCATCTGACTCTGGGAAGGTAGATCAAGGGCTTCATTGTCAAAATCCTAAAGTATCCCTTTAACCTTATATAGATATCTTGGTCCTATGGAAAACATAACATCCTTGTCCTTTAAGGTCCTGGCTGTTAGTAGTTTCCATGGTGACAGGTTTTGTGTTCAGATAATAAGGTGAAGTGGTTTCTATTCTGAGGCATCATTTAGGCCATTCTCTCCCATGGGGGGGGGGATCTATCTGTCTCAGTCTGATCAATATCACAGACGTGTACACACACTCACGCATACACACACTCACCTTCCTCCTGTCTAACTCACTGCTATTGGACAAAAGCATTGAGGGGAGGCAGGTAGCCTAGTGGTTAGAGCGTTGGCCTAGTAACCAAAATGTTTGCAAGATCAAATCCCAGAGCTGACAAGGTAAAAATGCTGTCGTTCTGCCCCTGAACAAGGCAGTTTAACCCACTGTTCCTAGGCCGTCATTGTAAATAAGAATTTGATCTTAACTGACTAGCCTAGTTAAATAAAGGTTAAAAAAAACTCTCTGACATAAGACAAGGAGTATGACTGTCTTTGTATCTCTTGAGCTTACTTGCTTTGGCCATTTGAGAACTATTTGCAAAGCAAAAGACCACAGCCAAGCTCCTTGAGACTTCCTTGACTTCATGTTGTGTTACTTTGGCACACAGTACAATGTGACTTAATCTCCAGTCTAAATGTGAGCAGTAATGTTATGCATGTGGTATTGTTGGCAGAACCAAAACAGTCTGGTCAGGGAAGGAGATAGGCCTGACATGTGACCACTGAAAATGGGGCTGACACAATGGACTGGGGTCTCAGGTGGTATGGGAAAAGGCTGGCAGAGCAGAAGGAAGGAGGTAGGTGAGAAACACAATCCTCTGTTTTTAGTCCTCCAGTCTGGCAGCAACCCATGCCCCTTTCCTGTCCAGGTGCTAGCCTGCAGTAGACGAAGGCATAAAAACAAAGAGGCTTTACTGACTGTAAAGCTAGAGGAAGTTACTGTCATTACTGTTGGCAGTGGCACCATGAGTAAAAAGTACAATAACAAAATAGGTAGGAGGGAGAAGAAGGGGGAGGGATGTCCTCTAAAAAAGTCAGCCAGCACAGAAGAAGATGAGTTTGTAATTTTACCAATCTTGTACGGTAGCCTAGAATTGCCTCAGGTTAATAAGATCGTAACAGAGAACAATCATTTTTTGACAAACGTCATTCTTTTTTACTCCTTTTCTCCCCGCTCTTAGCTTTATTCCACACGAAAAAATACTGTCAATGTCAGAATGAAAAGAGAGAGAAAGAGTAGAGAGAGTGTGTGTCAAAAGAGAGATGGGAAGATAGAGAGAGAGAGAGAGAGAGCATGAATAGAGGCTGTTGACCAATATGCTGAGTCACTGTTACACTGGAAGAATTTCATCCGCCATACTATGAGGATTTAGGCAGATTCAGAGATACAGGAGTACTCCTAGTGATATGCAAAATACACTGTAATACACTGATACCCAAAATATTTGATCACAGCATTAGAACGTTTTATTTGTCTAATGGGGGCTACACTAAAATGTATTTCCTGAGCAACTTCATCAGATGCTCATAATTCAATGCTAGGGTCATCTCTCTCAAAACCACTGATTCATGGTTAGGATGGAACTTCTTACCAATCATGAGTCATCATTACAGGAGAATGCCACTGACTGATGGGCAGGAATGTGAGAACGTGAGAACCAGGAGAACAATTTCAGTTTATTGCTAGTGGTATCAATAATGGTATTTTTATATAAATAATTCCCCATAGGATTCAATAGAGAAGCACATTTTTGATATTGATAATAAAAAATTATTTACAAAAATTCAAATTTTTGATATCGATAATACAGTTTGTGATATAAATAATTCCATTTATTTTATAKAATTTTTTTAAATGATCAATATCAATATCCCTAGGGCCGCAGCGGTCTAAGGCACTGTAACGCAGTGTTGCGGCTTCACTACAGCCTGGGGTTTGATCCCAGGCTGTGTCACAACTGGCCGTGACCGGGAGTCCCATAGGGCGGTGCACAATTGGCCCAGCGTCGTCTGGGTTAGGGGAAGGTTTGGCTGGGAGGGGGGCTTTACTTGGCTCTTCGCGCTCTTGTGATTCTTTGTGGCAGGCCGGGCGCCTGAAAGCTGACTTCAGTCGTCATTTGAATGGTGTTTCCTACAACACATTGGTGCAGCTGGCTTCCGGGTTAAGCAAGCAGGTGTTAAGAAGCGTGGTTTGGCGGGGGGTCCATGACGTGACCTTCGCCTCTCCCGAGCCTGTTGGAGAGTTGCAAGGATGAGACAAGATCGTAATCACAAAATTGGTACAAATTATATATTAATAATAATCGAAAAATTTATTAAATTATAATTTTTTTCGAGGGAGGAAAGGACCATCCTACTGTGAAACCTTAAAGTTATAATTCTATAGGTAAAACTATACTAAAAATATTCACGTCACCAAATAATTGGTTAAAATACACTGTTTTGCAATGAAGGTCGACAGTAACTTCAACAGCACTGTCTGGGCTAGCACCATGGTCCATCCTCCTCTAGTTACATTGACTTCAATACAAAACCTAGGAGGCCGGTAGGCCTCACCCCCTTTCATAGACATGCATGGTAATTATGACCACTTCCGGAGGACGTCCTCCAACCAATCAAAGCTTTTGCGGTATGAACTGACATGTTGTCCATCCAATCATAGATGTAGGATCAGAGAATGAACATTGTGTGTTGTATTGGGATTGTGCCACAGAGCATTATGGGGGTTGTATGTGTTGAGAAACCTGGTGACATTGTTGGAAGAGATTAAGAGTGATAGTTGAGTATTTTTGGAAATTATTCAATTCAAATGAGTTTTTTTAAATTACAGGAGACGGAGGAGGTATATTATACATTGTTTTCTTGGTTTTAGAACTTTATTTTTGTATCGTTAGTGCAATTTATTTAAATTTGCCTTGCTAACTTCAGTAGCTAGCTAGCTACCAGCGTCATTGTGCATTTTTCTCCACCAGAATGGTAGAATGTCCCAACACTGCCGAAAATGTTGTGGACTTTTTGTTGAAGAACCTCTTTCATTCTCTGGGGCAAATGAAAAAGGTGTGAATTAAAAGCGAGGGTCGACCTCTGCCTGAGATCAGTTTCATGAAGAAGGCTGAAAAGGTGAGGGCGTTCAACACCACCTGGTATCAAAAGTATAGCTGGTTAACAGAGAGCCTTTCATCAAGCCGCCTGTAATTGCACATTAAGATTCTTTACATGCTGAACATCTTTTCTGGGATGTCGAAAACAATTCAGAATGAGTTGATAGCTTCCGTCGCGTCATCCATTAAAAGTTAGATTAAAGAGGTTGACACAGCACATTTTTTCACGTGCGCTCAAGTAGGCTTTGCACTTTCCTCCGTAATTTATTTGACAACGATGATACATAATCACTCCGGACAGACACARGCAAAAACTCATGACATAAATGTTGCAGCAGCCTAGGCCACACCTAAACATCAGAGATCTGACWTGCTGTATGGGATGAAAACGAGACMATTTTTCTGTCTGATCAACTGTAGRCTACTATTAAGAGCAGCTGCATACAGCCTATGTGCCCTGTCCATCTGGTCAGGGTAAACTAATTGGTAACGTTATGTATTTATAGTCCAGTTGTGCGTCAGGAGAAAATGTGAACGTGATCAAATTTAGATTATATTCAAAATTGGGCTGGCTAGGCTGCCTATACGTTTTGAATCCAAAATTATTAACTTGAAATAATGAATCAACATAATAGTGATAGCAGATGTGAGTCATTTTTTTTACAAGGCCTACAGTTGCATAGGCCTGCATGATGTAAACATGCATAAAGCAAGCTCAGCCCTGTGAGTTCCATTGTCTATCAGTTGTTATCTCTTTGTCTGGGTAGAGGAAATCCCCCTCCTAATCTAATCTAAATATAATTTATGTCAACAAATGTAAGGTAGCTACAGTTTGAAAGGGTTCATCCCCCCCAGTGCCAGGAGTTATTTTAAACCATGTTACTTGATTAGGAAAACTGGTCCCATCATAGCCCAYATAAAACCTTTTTACAACTGATTAATCACTGTCATACCTTATAGGGTCCAGAGTTTTCCTAGTTAGGTTAACATATAAGGAAMAACTCCAGGCCCTAGGAGGTTTAAATTGCCCCACCRCTCTGGAACCTCTGGTGCCACCAGTCTGCWTGCAGTTGTCAGTTATCGTCAGGTAYGTGGATGATCAGGGCTTTATTCAGGAACGTTTCTTGAGCTGCTTTGATGTKTCAAGTGGGCGAGATGCGCAGTCTGTGTTTAACTTTGTGAATTCTGAGATGTCTGAGTTTAAGCTCTTAGAGAAACTCGTTGTCCAAACCTACGATGGCGCCGCTCTAATGGAATGTATCTGCTATTTGTATTTACAGCTAAGTCCCTTCATGTTCCCTGATTAGGAGGTGATGACTCCTCAACCATTGTCAACTCTCTCCTGACATGAACTGAAGCCAYGCCTCATGTGCCCGCTCATCCACTGGCACATTGAATGTTTCCTTTCCAAGCACTGTGAGTACCCTTATCAATTTTCTCTCATTACTGTATGTAGAGTTAGTCACATACACAAACACATCAAGGATTTTACTCCTTGCTTGGACTAACTCATTCTTAGCTCTTTTGTCTAACTGTGTAGTGTGTTGTCTTATTGTTTTTTGTCTTCCCAGTAAAATCCTGTCCAGCACTGGTCAAGCCTCTGAACACCTCAACTCATGCCTCATACCCTCATTCAATCACTGCTGTGATCCCTTCCCAACATGGTATAAGTAGCCCTCTCATTCCCATCCCCCATAATATTGTACTATAAATGTCTTTATTAAATGCTTTAGGTTTAAGGAATTAGTCTTGGATGATTTTTGAAACACACTTGGTGGTCTCCGTGTGTTCCGTGGGTCTCCCATCCTCCTCAATTTTTCAAGTCACCAGCCTCCACTGATGGTATGACATGATTCATCTGTTGTAAAAAGGTTTAATATGGGCTATGGAACCAGAGTTTTTCTCATCAGCCCACATGGTTTTAAAAAACTCCTGGATGAAAACCCTGTTAAACGGCAGCAAACTAGTACTTGATCATGTGAATTATATGTTAGAGAAGAACTTTGGGGGTTTCCTAAACACAGACACAGAGAAAGCAACATGATTGGACAATACGACTCACAGGGCTGAGCTTGCTTTATGCAGGTTTGCATCCTGTAGTCCTGCCCTATGCAACTGTAGGCCTAATAAAAAATGAACTCACAGTCTGTCAGCTATTGTGTTTATTGAGTCATTCCAGTTAATCATTATGGACTGAACAATTCTAGGTAACCTAGTACGCCCGAATTTGAATATAAACCAAATGTTATCCCATTCACATTTTCTCACAAACAAATGGGCTATAAATTCACAACATTGCCACTTTGTTTACCCTGGCCAGAGGGACAGGGAGCATAGTAGGCTAGACTATGCAGCTGCTGTTGTCTGTAGCCTACAGTTGATCAGACTAAGCAATAGTCTCATTTCCATGCAATATAGCATCCCAGCAAACAGGGGATGTCCTGAGGACATTCAGCGACGTTCCCATTTTGTCCAAAGGGAATGTTCTCTGTGGGACCTTTGTCTAGTTCCCTGTACGTTCCCAGGACATCACTCASGACCTTTTTTAGGACTTGCTCAGGACTTGAAAATCAGTGACAAGCATTGAATATTGTTGTCCATCATAGAGTACGTTTACATGCACACGATAATGCGATTATTGTGTATACCGGTAATCAGATTAATATTTTATTTATTTATTTTATTTCACCTTTATTTAACCAGGTAGGCTAGTTGAGAACAAGTTCTCATTTGCAACTGCGACCTGGCCAAGATAGAGCAAAGCAGTTCGACACATACAACAACACAGAGTTACACATGGAATGAACAAACATACAATCAATAATACAGTAGAAAAATCTATAAACAGCATGTGCAAATGAGGTAGGATAAGGGAGGTAAGGCAATAAATAGGCCATGGTGGCGAAGTAATTACAATATAGCAATTAAACACTGGAATGGTCGAATGTGCAGAAGATGAATGTGCAAGTAGAGATACTGGGGTGCAAAGGAGCAAGATAAATAAATAAATACAGTATGGGGGTGAGGTAGATTGGATGGGCTGTTTGATTAAAACGTTTACATGCTTTGCAAGAAGACGACCTGAAACCACTCTGATAAGTGCCGAAAATTGGCAATCAAAATAAACGATCTACCACAGCGACCGTGTTATTTTTTGGTAAGCAAATTTGTATGGGAAAACGACTTCTAAGACACATACATTCAGTTGTTCAGAACTCATTTCACTCGCGCTAAAGAGAGAGGCTCGCTCGGCTGGTACTAGCAGATGTGCAGATCAAATACACAGCTGGACCGCCGATTAAGGCGATTACGTCCTCATAATTTGAAAGATTTCTTAGAAAACCAGGTGATTTTYTTTCATCTGCGTATGCTTACTTCCATTTTGACCTTACGCCGATTAAGATGAGCAGAGTAAGGTGTTTACATAGGCTTGATTGTGGCCTGTGGAATGTTGTCCCACTCCTCTTCAATGGCTGTGCAAAGTTGCTGGATTCCGGGCGGGAACTGGAACATGCTGTCGTACACGTCGATTCAGAGCATCCCATACATACTCAATGGGTGACATGTCTGGTGAGTATACAGGCCATGGAAGATCTAGGACATTTTCAGCTTCCTTTTATTTTCCCCAGCATAAGGTGCACCTGTGTAATGATCATGCTGTTTAATTAGCTTCTTGATATGCCACACCTGTCAGGTGGATGGATTATCATGGCAAAGGAGAAATGCTCACTAACAGGGATGCAAACAAATTTGTGCACAACATTTGAGAGAAATAAGCTTCTTTTTTTTAATGGAAAAAGTTTACATGTTGTGTTTATGTTTTTGTTCAGTATATGTTAAAACATCTTCCCATATAATAGTGAGTGTTCTGCCAGGGACACCCTGAAGCAAATTCCTCAAACATAACTTTTTTTATTGACAAATAAGAACTTTATATTTCACCTGGTAAGTTGACTGAGAACACATTCTCTTTTACAGCAACAACCTGGGGAATACTTACAGGAGAGAGGCATGAGCCAATTGAAAACTGGGGATGATGGTATGAGAGCCAGATTGGGAATTTAGCCAGGACACCAGGGTTAACACCTCTAMTCTTACAATAAGTACCATGGGATCTTTAGTGACCACAAAGAGTCTGGAACCCGTTTAACGTCCCATCTGAAACACCCTTCACAGAGCAATGTCCCCAATCACTGCCCTGGGGCATTGGGATATTTTTTGGGGACCATACAAACACCATCTGGTCTCCCATCCAGGAATTGACCAGGACCAACCCTGCTTAGCGTCAAAGGCAAGACAGCAGTGGTATGCTGCTGGCCCATAAACTTCAAGGAACTTTGTTACTTTATGTCGTTGTTGAACTTGATATTATTACATAAAAATTATGCATTTGATGATGTTTCATTGAACTCGATATTGATATAATTTAGGTAATTTAAATTATGAATACCATACATCCTATGCAAACTAATTTATATTAGTAAAAAAACAACAAGGTTGGTTGCGGGTGGAAGCCAGGGCTAGTCATTTCTATCTGACTGGGCGGGGGCTGTCCCGTAGTCCATTCCCACATTACCCTGGTATTCTCCCAGCACATAGGTGTAAGGTACGTCCCTAAACCCTGTCTGATCTCCTTTAACCCTATGTGAATACAACCAGGGTCCTCCCCAATTGATACATTTACACTCAGTAACCCGACTCCCTCACCCCGCCCGCCCTCTCCCATCTTTCTGCCCAGCCTACTGACCACTGACTAGGAGGGCATCCATACAAGATCACCTTTACAAACATATTCAAATCAATAACACAGAAGAAGAGGCCTATTAGTAATTTAAACTGCAAATTCTAAGTCAGAGTTATGGAGGAATGTAGTGATGGTAATCAAAGAGGGTGAAATGCATTGTGCAAAGTGCAAAACATAACGTAAACCTCATTACAATCTCACAGTGTGATTTTAATTTGAAACTTCTCTCCAACAATTTGCATTATGAGGTGTAGAGTTAGTGGAGTTTAGTAAACTGAGCAATACATGCAGTCAGCTAGGTGGCTAACGTTAGCTGATTCGCTAACATTAGCTAGGCTAGGGGTTAGGGTTAAGGTTAGGGTTAAGTTTAGGAGTTTGGTTAAAGTGTTAAGGTTAGGGTTAAGTTTAGGAGTTTGGTTAAAGTGTTAAGGTTAGGGGATAGGTTGGCTAAAATGCTGAGTCGTTGGAAAGTAGCTAAAAAGTATTAAGCAGTTGAAAAGTTGCTAATTAGCTAAAATGCTAAAGTTGGCCATGAACTTTTAACCTTTGAGTTGCTAGACGTTCGCGTTGTATGGCCAACCACCCTCCTTTTGTTTTTGCCTTAAGTAACCAGATGTCTCATGTAACCATACCTAACGTAACATGTACTAAATGGAGAGCCTTGGATTTATGTACGGAATAATATGAAATTCTCTTAAACCAGTTTGAAAATAGGGTTCAAAATGATTGGCACCCCTGTTTTCAATACCTTGGAACCCTCCCCAAGCTATTATAATGGCACTGAGTCTTTTTCTTAAATGATTTATGAGATTGAAGAACACATTGGGAAGGATCTTAGACCATTCCTCCATACAGAATTTTTCCAGACCCTTGAAATCCTGAGCTTAAGGACTGCCCTCTTCAATTCAAACCACAGAGACTGAGATGGCCATTGCAAAATTTAGATTTTGTGGTCAATGAACCATTCCTTTGTGGATTTTGATGTATGCTTGCGGATATTGTCTTGCTGGAAGATCCACTTGAGGCCAAGTTTCAGCCTCCTGGCAGAGGCAACCAGGTATTTGTCTAAAGTGTCCTGGTACTGGGTTAAGTTCATGATGCCGTTGACCTTAACAAGAGTCCCAGGACCAGTAGAGGCAAAATATCAGTAGAGACCAAAGAGCTCTATTTTCATGTCATCCAACAAATGTAAACTTCTGGAGTTTGCTAAAAGGCATYGGCACTTGGATTGGAACCGGTGCCTTGGTCAGATGACATGGAAAATATAGATATTTTTTGTTCATCTTTATCAAAGGTGCCAATCATTTTGGTTGTGACCGTAGATAGTTGCGTGTTCTCAACGCACATTGTTGAAGAACATGACCAATTAAATACCATGCCAGTTTCTAATGAGGTTTATGGTGCTTTTRCGTTACGAAAATGTTGCCCCCTGTGAGACAACAAAAAACGCACGAGCCATCGTCATCTACTTCCATTAGCCGCAGTTGGAGACTTCCCTATGCATGGTCTCAGGGGAGACTTGTCTGAACTAGATGATACGCATGTTTAAAGTTGTTGGTTCCCCCTCAGGATAGATACAGTAGTGATTATCATCTAGGGACAACCTTAACACAGGAGAACCAAGTGGTGAATGAAAATGAAATGCATGATTAAAATAAGCCTACATGTCCTCTTTAGCCCTTATGGAGCATGTTATATATCCAGCTTTTCCACCTTAAACACTGGATCAAAACAAATCAAACTTTGTCACATGCGCCAAATACAACAAGTGTAGACCTTACTGTGAAATGCTTACTTACAAGCCCTTAACCAACAGTGCCAACAGTGCAGTTCAAGAAGAGTTAAGAAAATATTTACCAAATAATAAAAAGTAACAAAGTAAAATAACAATAACGAGGCTATATACAGGGGGTAGCGGTACCAAGTCAATGTGCGGRGGTACAGGTTAGTCGAGGTAATTTGTACATGTAGGTAGGGGTGAAGTGACTATGCATAGATCATAAACAGCGAGTAACAGCATTGTACAAAACAAATGGATTGTTCAGCAATCCCAACTTCTCCATCGAGTTAATGTGTCACACACTGTGTCCTCCCACCGCCCATTTTGTTTTACCAACTTGAGCTTGGTGAGGTGGAAAGTGCTGACAGAGAATGTTTAGTAAAGTATTCTTGGAGTAGCTGCCAAACATAGGTTATGTATTTTTGAGGGTCGGCATATGCAGCCTTCCCCTGAAAAACCCTTAAACATCAATTTTGTGAAAATAAAAAAGTACAAACAAGGTTGTTCATTTCAAAGAGCATTAACGTCTTTGAGTTTCCCATTATTCCACAAAGGTTGCAGAGTCCTCGGTGGAGATGTTAAAACAAGGTCATGGATCAGACAGTGGCTCGTCAATTTGTTGCATTAGAGAGCTTAGGGCAGACGGCTGGAAATGCAAGAAATACATTCTGACACAATCTTCTCTAGAGAAACACGGAGTTGACTTGGGACTACTGTTTCAGCTGCATTTCCCACAGTCCCTGCCAGCAATGCTTCGAACGCTGGAAAACCTTTTCCCGCTATGGTGGACCAAGAATAATAATTAATTAACCAGTCAATCAATCACAAGCAGTGTATATTACCACCATCTGTGTATGTCCTCTATATAGGCTTGCTGATACACACAGTCATGTCTCTCTGTCTCTCTTTTGGTCTCTCTCTCTCATCTGTTTGTAGGGAAGGTAGCAAAGGTCATGCTCTGCCACTCAGGCCAGGGCCCGGTTTCCCAAAAGCATCTCAAGGCTAAGTTAATTCTCAGAACCATAGCATCCTATGGTTCTAACGATGACCTTAACCTTAAGATGCTTTTGGGAAACCGGGCCCTGGCCAGTTCAAACACACCCTGACATTGTGACTGTTATGAGATGGCCCTCAGCTCTCTCACACCGTGGCATCGGCAGGAGACAGAAAAGACAGGTCAATAGATGCTCTCTCATGTGCATGCGTGTCATTACGCCGGTGTGTGTGTGTRTGTGCGCGCGCGTCTCTTTGTATGTGTGTGAATCTGCTTGCATGTTGTGTTGATGATTAACGTCACCCTAATGCGACTGACGTCAATCAATAAGACAGTGACGAAATCGACGAAATCGGATCCAATGATCTTCCCCCTGTCAGTCTACATGAGACAAAACCTCCAGCAAACCCTCTGAGCCTTTCCCTTCTCTGCATTGTGATGCACATAATGATACGCCACACTGAGATGCACTCTGTACACTGGCAATGAATCTGTTAAATCTCTCTCTCTCTCTCAACCCTTCCCCCTCAAACTTTTCCCCCTCTCAAAATTTCACGCCAAGTTAAACTGTTTACACTGGCAATAAACCCAGAATCTGATGAGGAAATCTAATATTGCACTTTCTCTCACCCTCTTCTTCCCTCTATTCTGTCCCTCGGGTCGGGTTAAATGCGGAAGACACATTTAAGTTGAGGGCAGTCAGTTGTACAACTGACTAGGTATCCCCCTTAGGCTGTGTCTGATCTGCAGACATTCCCAGCATACATAGCATGCATTGTGGTCAGGGATACAAGCCGAAAACATTAATTCCAGCCTGCAGGCTCTCAGCTGGGCCTTGTTCACTGGAGAGGCCTGGGGGGGGGGGGGGGGGGGCTGGAACCTCCACTCCCAGAGAGATTTATGTCCCCAACAACTGCAACTGCCTGTGTAATGCATTACATCACCCTCACCCTGCATGACATCAGTGGCATAAGTAATCACTGAAGATGACTTCCAGGTTGTTACGGTAGAGGAGAGTTTGTTCCCAACAGCTTACCTGGCAGAATACAGGTTAAATGAATCAACAAATGGGGGGCACCGAGGGATAGATTAGCACTGCAGTGCACGTAACAATCACATTTGTTTTATACTTGCAAGATGTTATTGAGTTAAGTTGAAAAACCCTCCTTTTTCATATCCAATACATGTGCCAGTTATGAGTTTAACATACTCTAGCTGAAGGTACCTTTGTCTGTACATAATGCCTTGACTCCATGCTATCGTGCCCAGAAACCTGCTCCTTTTACTCTCTGTTCTGAACGTGCTAGACGGCCAGTTCTTATAGCCTTTAGCCGTACCCTTATCCTACTCCTCCTCTGTTCCTCTGGTGATGTAGAGGTTAATCCAGGCCCTGCAGTGCCTAGCTCCACTCCTACTCCCCAGGTGCTCTCATTTGTTGACTTCTGTAACCGTAAAAGCCTTGGTTTCATGCATGTTAACATTAGAAGCCTACTCCCTAAGTTAGCTTTATTCACTGCTTTAGCACATTCTGTCAACCCGGATGTCTTAGCCGTGTCTGAATCCTTGCTTAGGAAAACCACCAAAACCCCTGAAATTTCCATCCCTAACTATAACATTTTCCGCCAAGATAGAACTGCCAAAGGGGGCGGCGTTGTATCTACTGCAGAGATAGCCTGCAGAGTTCTGTCTTACCATCCAGGTCTGTACCAAAACAATTCGAGCTTCTACTTCTAAAAATTCACCTTTCCAGAAACAAGTCTCTCACTGTTGCCACTTGCTATAGACCTCCCTCTGCCCCCAGCTGTGCCCTGGACACCATATGTGAAGTGATTGCCCCCCATCTATCTTCTGAGCTCGTGCTGCTAGGTGACCTTAACTGGGACATGCTTAACACCCCGGCCATCCTACAATCTAAGTTTGATGCCCTCAATCTCACACAAATTATCAATGAACCTACCAGGTACAACCCCAAATCCGTAAACACGGGCACCCTCATAGATATCATCCTAACTAACTCGCCCTCCAAATACACCTCTGCTGTTTTCGACCAAGATCTCAGCGATCACTGCCTCATTGCCTGCATCCGTAATGGGTCTGCGGTCAAACGACCACCCCTCATCACTGTCAAACGCTCCCTAAAACACTTCAGCAAACAGGCCTTTCTAATCGACCTGGCCGGGGTATCCTGGAATGACATTGACCTCATCCCGTCAGTAGAGGATGCCTGGTTATTCTTTAAAAGTGCCTTCCTCACCATCTTAAATAAGCATGGTCCATTCAAGAAATTTAGAACCAGGAACAGATATAGCCCTTGGTTCTCTACTGACCTGACTGCCCTTGACCAGCACAAAAACATCCTATGGCGTTCTGCATTAGCATCGAACAGCCCCCGTGATATGCAACTTTTCAGGGAAGCCAGAAACCAATATACACAGGCAGTTAGAAAAGCCAAGGCTAGCTTTTTCAAGCAGAAATTTGCTTCCTGCAACACAAATTCAAAAAAGTTCTGGGACACTGTAAAGTCCATGGAGAATAAGAACACCTCCTCCCAGCTTCCAACTGCTCTGAAGATAGGAAACACTGTCACCACCGACAAATCCACTATAATTGAGAATTTCAATAAGCATTTTTCTACGGCTGGCCATGCTTTCCACCTGGCTACCCCCACCCCGGACAACAGCACTGCCCTCCCCTCTGCTACTCGCCCAAGCCTTCCCCATTTCTCTTTCTCCCAAATACAGTCAGCTGATGTTCTAAAAGAGCTGCAAAATCTGGACCCTTACAAATCAGCCGGGCTAGATAATCTGGACCCTTTCTTTCTAAAACTATCTGCTGAAATTGTTGCCACCCCTATTATTAGCCTGTTCAACCTCTCGTCTGAGATTCCCATAGATTGGAAAGCTGCCGCGGTCATCCCCCTCTTCAAAGGGGGAGACACTCTAGACCCAAACTGCTACAGACCTATATCTATTCTACCCTGCCTTTCTAAGGTCTTTGAAAGCCAAGTTAACAAACAGATCACCGACCATTTCGAATCTCACCGTACCTTCTCCGCTATGCAATCTGGTTTCAGAGCTGGTCATGGGTGCACCTCAGCCACGCTCAAGGTCCTAAACGATATCATAACCGCCATCGATAAGAGACATTACTGTGCAGCCGCATTCATTGACCTGGCCAAGGCTTTTGACTCTGTCAATCACCACATCCTCATCGGCAGGCTCGACAGCCTTGGTTTCTCTAATGATTGCCTCGCCTGGTTCACCAACTACTTCTCTGATCGAGTTCAGTGTGTCAAATCGGAGGGTCTGTTGTCCGGGCCTCTGGCAGTCTCTATGGGGGTGCCACAGGGTTCAATTCTTGGACCGACTCTCTTCTCTGTATACATCAATGATGTCGCTCTTGCTGCTGGTGATTCTCTGATCCACCTCTACGCAGACGACACTATTCTGTATACTTCTGGCCCTTCCTTTGACACTGTGTTAACAACCCTCCAGGCGAGCTTCAATGCCATACAACTCTCCTTCCGTGGCCTCAATTGCTCTTAAATACAAGTAAACTAAATGCATGCTCTTCAACCGATCGCTGCCTGCACCTGCCCGCCTGTCCAACATCACTACTCTGGACGGCTCTGACTTAGAATTGTGGACAACTACAAATACCTAGATGTCTTGGTTAGACTGTAAACTCTCCTTCCAGACTCACATCAAACATCTCCAATCCAAAGTCAAATCTAGAATTGGCTTCCTATTCCGCAACAAAGCATCCTTTACTCATGCTGCCAAACATACCCTTGTAAAACTGACCATCCTACCAATCCTCGACTTCGGTGATGTCATTTACAAAATAGGCCTCAAAACCCTACTCAATAAATTGGATGCAGTCTATCACAGTGCCACCCGTTTTGTCACCAAAGCCCCATATACTACCCACCACTGCGACCTGTACACTCTCGTTGGCTGGCCCTCGCTTCATACTCGTCGCCAAACCCACTGGTTCCAGGTCATCTACAAGACCCTGCTAGTAAAGTCCCCCCTTATCTCAGCTCGCTGGTCACCATAGCAGCACCTACCTGTAGCACGCGCTCCAGCAGGTATATCTCTCTAGTCACCCCCAAAACCAATTCTTCCTTTGGACGCCTCTCCTTCCAGTCTCTGCTGCCAATGACTGGAACGAACTACAAAAATCTCTGAACTGGAAACACTTATCTCCCTCACTAGCTTTAAGCACCAGCTGGCAGAGCAGCTCATAGATTACTGCACCTGTACATAGCCCATCTATAATTTAGCCCAAACAACTAACTCTTTACCTACTGTATTTATTTATTTATTTTGCTCCTTTGCACCCCATTATTTCTGTCTCTACTTTGCGCTTTCTTCCACTGCAAACCAACCATTCCAGTGTTTTTATTTTTTATTTTACTTGCTGTGTTGTATTTACTTCGCCACCATGGCCTTTTATATTTTTTATTTATTTATACATATATTTGTTTGCCTTCACCTCCCTTATCTCACCTCACTTGCTCACATTGTATATAGACTTATTTTTTTCACTGTATTATTGACTATATGTTTGTTTTACTCCATGTGTAACTATGTGTTGTTGTATGTGCCGAACTGCTTTGCTTTATCTTGGCCAGGTCGCAATTGTAAATGAGAACGTGTTCTCAATTTGCCTACCTGGTTAAATAAAGGTTAAATAAAAAAATAAAAAAATACCCTCGTAAAACTGACCATCCTACCGATCCTCAATTTCGGCGATGTCATTTACAAAATACCCTCCAACACTCTACTCAACAAATTGGATGCAGTCTATCACAGTGCCATCCGTTTTGTCACCAAAGCCCCATATACTACCCACCACTGCGACCTGTATGCTCTTGTTGGCAGACCCTCACTTCATACTCGTCGCCAAACCCACTGGCTCCAGGTCATCTACAAGTCTCTGCTAGGTATTGCCCCACCTTATCTCAGCTCACTGGTCACCATAGCAGCACCCACCCGTAGCACGCGCTCCAGCAGGTATATCTCACTGGTCGCCCCCAAAGAAAATTCTTCCTTTGGCCGCCTCTCCTTCCAGTTCTCTGCTGCAAATGACTGGAACGAACTGCAAAAATCTCTGAAGCTGGAGACTCTTACCTCCCTCACTAACTGCACCTGTACATAGCTCATCTGTAAATAGCCCATCCAATCTACCTCACCCCCATACTCTATTTATTTATTTATCTTGCTCCTTTGTACCCCAGTATCTCTACTTGCACATTCATCTTCTGCACACCCTACCATTCCAGTGTTTAATTGCTATATTGTAATTACTTCGCCACAATTACCTATTTATTGCCTTTACTTCCCTTATCCTACCTCATTTGCACATGCTGTTTATAGAGTTTTCTACTGTATTATTGATTGTATGTTTGTTTATTCCATGTGTAACTCTGTGTTGTTGTATGTGTCGAACTGCTTTGCTTTATCTTGGCCAGGTCGCAGTTGCAAATGAGAACTTGTTCTCAACTAGCCTACCTGGTTAAATAAAGGAGAAATAAAAAATTAAATAAATGTAAAAAAAGACCTCATGACCCCCACACATCATCTGCAATGAGATCTCTCCCTATGTTAGTGAATCCTCCACAACAGCACACTCAGCAGCCAGAGTCACTGTAAACATAAACCAGGAGTTCAGGAGGGCCACAGAATCATTACATAAAGCGTAAGGACAGCTAGATGAATAGGAGGCCAAGGCTTCGATGCATGTAGAAACAGGAACACTGTCTTCCCAGAGGAAGGGTCAATGAAAACATCGGCCTGCCTACCTGCACAGCCCTAGGCTCACAGCTAACCAGAGACAGGAGGAGGCTTGTGATTGGCTGAGACAAAACACGCCCGCTTCACCACACCTCCCTCTCCACAGTCATATGATATGGCCTAGAGGACCTCTGCAGTTTTTGTCACTCCCACGCCTACTAATCTCTTTCCATTTCTATTATTCACACGAGAAATGAGCAGACAGAAATGTGTGTGTTAGAAATGTGATAGTCTAATGGAAATGGAAAAAATAAGAATGACAGACTATTACTTTCTCCATCCAACTTGTTTTCCCCTTTCTCTTCTTCCATGTCTCTCTCCCTCTATTTGCTCATTATCCAAAAAAGAAAAAAGCAGGAGGAATGAGAGAGAGAGAGAGAGAGAGAGTGAAGGAGATTGAACAATTGAAGGAAGAGAACTAGAGATTGAATACATAACAGCACTCTTCCCCCAGCTGGAGATGTCATGTGCTCATGACATGCATGTGCTCTGTCTAACTTTGGCTTTTATTGACATCATGAAGACACTGTGCTGCCCAAACAGCCGCCACGAAGTCAGTCAGCAAGTCTGTAATTAAGTCTTTATTTGTTGTAAAGCCACTTTCCTCTGACTTTGTTTGTACATTCTGGGGTGTATGTGTAGCTGTGATACCTGGCCCTGGAAAGCACAGAGTTCCAGTGTCTGTCTCCCCTCTCTCTCAGAGGTGAGGCCACATGACCGGACGTGTTGTGATTTGGTATTTGTATTGGCACTGTGGCAAAGTCAGATACTTCATACCTGTTTTTCACAGCCCTTGTTTGGTGACCCGAGTGGTATACTAAGAAGCAAGCTAGATCTAACTCAAGCTTTTATAAAGCTAGCCAGCTTCACATTCTTCACCCGTACTAAGGCAGATATTGCTAGTCCGCCTGCCGCTAACTTTAGCAGGCTTGTAACTGCGAGTTCATGTCGCACGTGGCTAGTTGAATACCAAACTCTTCATTAAGACAATCCTGAAATATCAACTCATGTGCGAGTCAGTGCCACCTTTTCTATTTGTCCCAAAATCAAAATGAAAGAAAAGTTATCTGGCAAATAAGGCACTTACTGTATTTTGATAGGAACGCACACATCCAAAGTTATTATTAGTAAGTTAAACAACAATGTAGGCAATGCGGGTGCCAGACGGAAAATGTGCCAGGGCGGAAAAAGTTTGTGCAAGTTCTTTACTGACTGGAGATGCGCAAATGTCTACATACTTGATCTGGGGGACATACTGGTGAAGTGCTTGGTCTCGCTTCTTATAGAAGAGAGAAGTTTGTCTGGCTCATTTAAGCCTCAAACATAAATTGTCCACAACAGTGAAATGGGTTACTTCGATGTGAATTAACGAGGAGGCGGAACACACCTCATTTCAAACTGTTTGAAAATAAAACTTGTTTGAAAATAATTGGAAATTGACAAGTTGAAACATAGATAATATATCATTAGCAGGCTTGAGGGCAGCGTGGTTTAACTGTCCTGGGAAATAAAAATCACATGTTGGAACAGTGAGTGCATTCTGACATCAACCGCATAGAAAAACTCATCCGGGGGCGACCATTAGAGATATTTGGAACTAACATGTGAAAAGGTTAATCGACCTACCAGGGTGTTTACAAACGCTACAGGAACAAGATCACCCACATGTATTGATCACATTTTAATGAATACTGTAGAACCTTTTATCTAAAGCTGTATCCGTACCCATTGGATGCAGTGATGACAATAGTGGCTATTTCCAGGAGAGCCAAAGTTCCAAAAGCTGGGCCTAAAATAGTATATAAGAGATCACACAGAAGATTTTGCTGTGATTCTTATGTGGATGATGTTAAAAATATTTGTTGGTCTGATGTGATTAATAAGGTGCATCCAGATGCTGCACTTGATGAATTTGTGAAATTGCTTCTTCCAATTATTGATAAACATGCATCTGTTAAGAAACTGACTGTTAAAACTGTTAAGGCTCCATGGAATTGATGAGGAGTTGAAAAACTGTATGGTTGAAAGAGATGGGGCAATAGGAGAGGCTGATAAGTCTGGCTGTACATCTGACTGGCTGAGTTACTGAAAATTGAGAAATTATGTGACGAAACTCAGCAAAAAGAAGAAGGAACTGTATTATGAAACCAAAATCATTGATATAAAGAATAATGGAGAATTTGGGGGGGGGGAGTATATTAAATGAAATTATGGGTAGAAATACAAATTCATCTTTCATCAAATCAGATGATTTATTAATCACAAAACCATTTGATATTGCCAATGATTTTAATGATTACTTCATTGGCAAAGTGTGCAAACTTAGGCAGGAAATGCCAACGACGAACAATCAGCCATTGTACTCGTGCATCAAAAAACAAATAATGAAAGAAAAGCATTGTAAGTTAGAATTTTGTAAAGTTAGTGTGGGAGAGGTGGAAAAATGAGTTTTATCTATCAATTATGACACACCTGGCATTGACAACTAAGATGGAAAGTTACTGAAGATGGTAGCTGACTCTATAGCCACTCCTACAGTATCTGCCATATCATTAATCTGAGTCTAGAAGAAAGTCTTTGTCCTCAGGCCTGGAGGGAACCCAAAGTCATTCCGCTACCAGCCTTTACTGGTTCTAACAACAGACGTATCATTTTGCTGCCAGCTCTTTGCAAACTGTTGGGAAAAAACGGTGTTTGATGAAATACAATGCTATTTCTCTGTAAACAAATTAACAGACTTTCAGAATGCTTATAGAGAAGGGCACTCAACATGTAMTGCACTGACACAAATGACTGATGATTGTTTGAAAGAAATTGATCATAAGCAGATTGTGGGAGCTGTACTGTTAGGATTCAGTGCAGCCTTTGATATTATTGACCATAACCTGTTGATGAGAAAACGTACAGTACCAGTCAAAAAGTTTGGACCCACCTACTCATGGCCTCCACAATCCACAATCACCCGACCTCAACCCAATTGAGACGGTTTGTGATGAGTTGGACCACAGAGTGAAGGAAAAGTAGCCAACAAGTGCTCAGCATATGTGGGAACTCCTTCAAGACTTTTGGAAAAGCATTCCAGGTGAAGCTTGTTGAGAGAATGCCAAGAGTGTGCAAAGCTATCATCAAGGCAAAGGGTGGCTACTTTGAAGAATCTAAAATGGTGGTTACTACATGATTCCATATGTGTTATTTCATAGTTTTGATGTCTTCACTATTATTTTACAATGTAGAAAATAGTAAAAATAATGAAAAACCCTTGAATGGTTAGGTGTGTCCAAACTTTTGACTGGTACTGTATGTGTTATGGCTTTTCAACCTCTGCCATATCATGAATTCAGAGCTATCTATCTAATATAATTCAGAGGGTTTTCTTTAATGGAAGCTTCTCCAATGGAAAATATTCAAATGTGGTGTACCGCAAGGCATCTTTCTTTTCTATTTTTACCTGCCACTGGCATTAAACAAATCATGTGTGTCCATGTATGCTGATGATTCAACCATATACACATCAGCAACCACAGCTAATGAAGTCACTGAAACCCTTAAAGACCTGTAGTCTGTTTTGGAATGGGTGGCCAGTTATAAACTGGTCCTGAACATCTATAAAACTAAAAACATCGTATTTGGTACAAATCATTCCCTAAGTTTTAGACCTCAGCTGAATCTGGTAATAAGTGGTGTGGCTGTAGCACAAGTTGAGACTAAATTACTTGGCGTTACCTTAGATTGTAATCTGTCATGGTCAAAAAATATAGATTCAATGGTTGTAAAGATGGGGGGGAAGTCTGTCCATAATAAAGAGATGCTCTGCTTTTTTGACACCACAGAACACAAAGCAAGTCCTGCAGGCTCTAGTTTTATCTTATCTTGATTATTCTCCAGTCACATGGTCAATTGCTGCAAAGAAAGACCTAGTTAAGCTGCAGCTGGCCCAGAACAGAGCCACACGTCTTGCTCTTCATGTAATCAGAGGGCTAATATTAATACTATGCAGGCCAGTCTCTCTGTCACGCCCTGACCGTAGATTGCTTTGTATGTTTCTATTTTTTGTTTGGTCAGGGTGTGATGTGGGTGGGCATTCTATGTTTGTATGTCTAGGTTTTGTATTTCTATGTTAAGGCCTGGTATGGTTCCCAATCAGAGGCAGCTGTCTATCGTTGTCTCTGATTGAGAACCATTCTTAGGTAGCCTGTTTTCCCACTTTTAGTCATGAGTGGTTATTTTCTGTTTAGTGTTTTATCACCTGTCAGAACTGTTTCGGTTATTCCTTTTGTTATTTTGTATTTAGCGTTCAGTTTCGAATAAATAATATGAACACGTATCACGCTGCACCTTGGTCATCACCTTCTTCCGATGAATGCCGTGACACTCTCTTGGCTAAGAGTTGAGGAAAGACTGACTGTGTCACTTCTCGTTTTTATAAAAAAACGTTAATGTGTTGGAAATTACTAATTGTTTCCATAGTCAACTTACACACAACACTGACACACACACACACACTTACCCCACCAGACATGCCACCAGGAGTCTTTTCACAGTCCCCAGGTCCAGAACAAATTCAAGTAATTGTCTAGTACTTTACAGAGCCATGAGTGCATGGAACTCCCTTCCATCTTATATAGCGCAAATGAACAGAAAACCTTGTTTAAAAAAACAAATAAAGCAACACCTCACGGCACAACGCTTCTCCCCCATGTGACCTACTTGTTGTGTGTATGTACTGACATGTATGTTTAACTGATGGAGGCACACACACACACATTCTTTAAATGTATGTAAACTGTAAAGTCTTTTGTCTGTAATGTCGGATCCCAGTAGGACTAGCTGTCACCATATCAATGCCTTGATTTGATTTCAGTCCCACCAATATCAGGTGCAAGATTAAAATGTTATCTGATTGAGAGAGCAAGCCCTTTTGTGGCACTATTTTAAAACGTGCAATATTTTTACATTTTTTATGTAATGTAATTTTTAATGCTAATGGGTATCCTAATAAATCAAACAAACTTGTAGGCATACACCACCTGAATATTGATATTCATTGGATTTTTCTTGAAGGTTAGGGGATTTTAAGTAATTAGTTCTACTATAAAAAGATACAGTAGTTCCCCCAAATCACAAAATACAAACGTGTTTGTGTCCTTACCTTGAAAGTAGTCTATGGACAAGGACACAGCAATCTATGATTTGGTTCCCCACTGCCATCAACCATTAATATAAAAATGTCCTGTGCAGAGCCTTGGTGTGGTGGTGACACTCCCCGACACGTGTCGCATCCAACTTTCCATCCGAGAACAGGGATCACCCGGCACAGCCAGAAGAGGACTGGCCACCCCTCATAGCCTGGTTCCTCTCTAGGTTTCTTCCTAGGTTTTGGCCTTTCTAGGGAGTTTTTCCTAGCCGCCGTGCTTCTACACCTGCATTGCTTGCTGTTTGGGGTTTTAGGCTGGGTTTCTGTACAGCACTTCGAGATATTAGCTGATGTACGAAGGGCTATATAAAATAAACTTGATTTGATTTGATTTGATCAATCCCTGCTTCCAACCTTCCCACTGTTTCTAGCATTTGCCTGTCTCCCTATCTCATTCAATTACTGTCTGAACATAGTGTCAAACCACCTACAAAATATGTTTAATAAAATGTAATCCCCAAAACATCTCAAATTAACAAAGTCGTGGAATTCTGAGTGTTCATGTAATGTTCCAAGCATCCTGAATACACCTGACTTGTGGTTTAAAAACAATAATAATCCCACCCTGGTCAGAGGCCTAAGCCATGTAAAAAATACGTAGTATTGTAGTAAATGAGCTATAAAACAGTAACATTTTCCTGATGGAGGACCCCCAGTCACCCCTCTAGTGGTGGTGCCAGGGAGCAATGAAATTCACATAGCAAATCTCACTTCAAGCTTTCTTAAAAAGTTTTCAGTCCTGTTTTTGCATTGTGGCCATATGTAACGGATGGGAAATGGCTATCTAGTTAGCGGTGGTGCGCGCTAATAGCCTTTCAATCGGTGACGTCACTTGCTCTGAGACCTTGAAGTAGTGGTTCCCCTTGCTCTGCAAGGGCCGYGGCTTTTGTGGAGAGATGGGTAACGATGCTTCGTGGGTGACTGTTGTTGATGTGTGCAGAGGGTCCCTGGTTCGCGCCCGGGTCGGGGCGAGGAGACGGACTAAAGTTAAACTGTTACATTGGTGCCGTGACCCGGATTCGAACCGGGGTTGCTGCGGCCACAACGCAGAGTACTAACCACTATCCGGGTCACGGCACCAATGTAACAGTTTAACTTTAGTCCGTCCCCTCGCCCCGACGCGAACCAGTGACCCTCTGCACACATCAACAACAGTCACCCACGAAGCATCGTTACCCATCGCTCCACAAAAGCCACGGCCCATGCAGAGCAAGGGGAACCACTACTTCAAGGTCTCAGAGCAAGTGACGTCACCGATTGAAAGGCTATTAGCGCGCACCACCGCAACTAGATAGCCATTTCACATCCGTTACCCATACACATACAATCCATAGACCCTTTGGAACCTCTTACACTGGCAATATGACTGTTATACTCATGGGTACATTGGCAGCAATGACTTCCAGTCGACTTGAATGGGAACTGCCATTTATGGATTATATGTCTATGGTTTGTTTGGCTGTCAGTTTGCCTATTGCACATTTCAAAATAAAATCGTGTGAAAAACTAGTTTGGAAAGCAATGTTTGTCATTACTAAATGTGTAATGTGCTAGGTATTTTTTACACACATAAAAAAAAACATTTCATAATAAAATATTTAATCAGGCCTCCCGAGTGGCTCAGCGTCTAAGGCACTGCATCACAGTGCTTGAGGTGTTCACTACAGTCCGTGTTCGATCCCAGGCTTGTCACAGCCGGCCGTGACCGGGAGACGCCTGACGCGGTGCACAATTGGCCCAGCGTCGTCCGGGTTAGGGGAGGGTTTGGCCGGCCAGGATTCCTTGTCCCATACACGCTCTGGCGACTCCTTGTGGCGGGCCGAGTTCGTAGTACAGGGCTCTAGCGACTCCTTGTGCGGGCCGGGTTCGTAGTACAGGGCTCTAGCGACTCTTGTGCGGGCCGGGTTCGTAGTACAGGGCTCTAGCGACTCCTTGTGGCGGGCCGGGTTTCGTAGTACAGGGCTCTAGCGACCTCTTGTGGCCGGGCCGGGTTCGTAGTACAGGGCTCTAGCGACTCCTTGTGGCGGCCGGGTTCGTAGTACAGGGCTCTAGCGATCCTTTGTGGCGGGCCGGCGTTTGTAGTACAGGCTCTAGCACTCCTTGTGCGGGGCCGGTTTCGTAGTACAGGCTCTAGCGACTCCTTGTGGCGGGCCGGGTTCGTAGTACAGGGCTCTAGCGACTCCTTGTGGCGGGTCGGGTTCGTAGTACAGGGCTCTAGGCGTTTATAGGCAACGAGAAAACTTTAGAACGTAGGTTGAGAATTCACTCATTTGCTACACAAGACTACAAACATTATACATTCAACACACCAAAGATGCAGACTACTGTTATACATGTGTCGACGACTTTTAACACAGTGAGCTGTTACTACTGTGCATGTACTTGGTTGGGGGTATAGTCTGACTTATTTGACTTCAAAACAGGAAATGCTGTACAAATATCCACAGGTTTAGCTAAGACCCTCCATTCACTAAAAGTTCAGTTAAACCAACAGGATAGAAGTAGAGTAGAGGGGGGGGACCAGGTCCTCTCTGGTATGGAGAACATGTTGGTGTCACTGAGTGCACCCAGGCCTGTGGGCTATATAGGTTTCTAGGGGAGTTCTACGTTTATTAAAGGAGCTCTTTGGGACAGAGACTCAGAACGTCTTTATTGTCCCATTACATCAGTAGGACAACGTTAAATCTATAAACACAGTGAAAACACCAGAAATAGTTTTAAAACCATTCATAACACATATATTTGCTATTAAAAGGCGTTTTTCTAGTGCGGATATGAAGTACTCAACAAATCAAAAACTTTGTTCAAAAGGTTTGTATATTCACCTAACAGTACAATATTTGGGCAGCAGCCAGCACATTCTGATTAATAGCAGGTGCAACACACCGAGGTGGAAAGAATTTGAGCACGTGGAAGACTGGGAGGAGATATCTCCTGCTGACCTAATCATTTATATCTAACACACACATATATATATCTGGGTTATCATGATGCAGATTGTTTGAGTGATTGTGCGTTACGGCAAAATGTAGGAATTCCGCCTAAAAAGACATCCCAAAAGTAATGTTTTTTTCATGAGATGGCGATAAACAATAACTAGTAATGCTGCATAGTTCTAGAAAGTTTTGGAACTCAAAAAAATCATGCTGATGACTGGTAAGCCCTTTGCTGGGGGAAAGGAGTTCCAATGRCGRGGCCTTACGCCCCATAAGAGTCGATGTCTCTAATTACCATAATACAAAACTCCCCATCAAGATCCATCTGTTTAAGTTAGAGGTCTCAGCTTCTGAACGGTATGGCCTAGAAAACAAGTTCAAATGACGGGCCCTAAGGGTAGTATAGCTAGCTGGTGGTGGTGGGGAGGTGGAAGGTTATCGAAAACTGTTGCTGAAAAACAGCAAGTGAGAGAACATGAGTACGTTGACGTGTGAATACATCCCAAGGTTTCCGCCCRTTGGTTGAGAGAGAGGAAAGGGATAATTGCAAGAGTGAGCCCATAGGTTAAAAAGCAGCGTGCGGAATCAGCATTATCGTGCCGTGCTTAAAGGCTAAAGGTCAATATGTAGGTGGATGACATTCCGCACATGGCTAATAGGAAGAGGAGAAGAACGAGACGCTGTGCTGATGACACGTTTGTATTAATTCCCTCTATGCCCGTATAATAAGAAAAATAGACTGAATTGTTACGATGCTTGATGAAGTTAAACAAGCGTTCAGACCAGCCTTCCTGATTGAACTTTCCTAAACTACATTTGCGTGAATGAATGAATGTCTATGTAACATAATGGTGGGCAGCACCTCTCTGCACCAATCCCTCTGGTCCAAATGCCTCCACGGTGATGTTGAGGGAGCTGAGCCAGGCTGCTATAACAGTACACACAGTACACATAACAGTACAACAGTACACATCGAGAAATCAATGCTGTCTTGTACTGTGACATGTTATTAATGTCCAGTCTATGCCCGTTCTGTAAAAATATGCATTGACTGACCAGTCGGTTCCCAGAACAGTCCATTTCACAAAGTTATTCCTTGTTCTTCTGGAAAATGTTCTCCCAAGCGGGGACTTGTGTCTCTCTCCCCCTCTCCTTCCCTYCCTGTGTTATGGGATAGCCTCTCTGGATAAATGGGATGTTGTCTTCAAAATTGCCGGAATGAAGGTACCTAAGAAAGTAGCATTTGAAGGTACCTTTAGATTGGAACATGCCAATTTTGACGTCCTGCCTTGTCGATTTGGACACAGCCAGTATCTCATCTTTACCTTAGAACACCATCTCCGATGGTCTGGTCCTACAAATCACAAAGTAAGTGTGCGTGGGCATGTGCGTGTGTGAGCGTGGGCAGGGGGTCTGGGACTAACATTTTAGTCACATTTYCCTCCATTCCATAATACTGGGGATAAAGGGCTGAGGAACTCATTTCTTCATGTAACCCACTGAGTTTGTTTCATATCCTGTCACTAGGCACGGTTAGGAAGGGATTCTGCTCAAAATGAAAAGAAGACAGACTCAACTGACTAAATGACTGGAAAATGATCCTCCAAATCCTAGAACAAGAACRGGGAACTAGCTCTAAATGAGCCTAAAGCGAGCCTGCTCTGGGAACCGACTGKTCAGTCAAWGCATATTTTTACAGAAMGGRCATTGACTGGACATKAATAAGATGTCACAGTACAAGACAGCATTGATTTGTCGAYGTGTACTGTTGTCAGGAAGTACTAATGCACAAGAGCAGAGCAACTCTGTAAACATTCACTCTGTAAACTTTCGCCGCCTCCACGTCCACGCAGACCTGTACAGGGCCTGGTGTGAAGGCTGATGCTGTAAAGAGGAGAGGTGTCCATACATGCAAGGTGTGTGCCGACGCATAGTTGTCTGTGGAGTGCTTGTRGGGTTTTTGGTAGAGGAAGGAGACSTCGTTGCTTGTGWTAARTCGGKTGAAAGACCATATGCAGATGTACCAGTCTCTCCAACTCTTTTGGTGGAAAGTTAGAGGGGTGTAGGGTGGAGTGTTAGCTCAGCGATGGGGTTAACTAGGTAGGGAAAGGGATGGGGCTGGGATGGAGAGAGGGATGGGTCTGGGAGTGAGGGGCTCACCAGTGGCCCAGCGTGGGGTCAGACGAGGGGTCAGCCTGTCTAAGCGGCCCTGTGTGGGAGTCGGCCACACGCTGGCCTGCGAGAACAGCTACATAACCTGTTCTGCCGTGATACACGCATATCTAACAGTTTAGCTTTCGTCTGTCCCCTCGCCCCGACCCGGGCTCGAACCAGACAACAGTCACCCACCATCGTTACCCATCGCGCCACAAAAGCCACGGCCCTTGCAACAACTACTTCAGGTCTCAGAGCGAGTGATGTCACCGATTGAAACACTATTAGCGCGCACCACCGCTAACTAGCTAGCCATTTCGCATCGGTTACACATACATACCGACATATTTACACACACACAAATCCATACACACACACACACAAGTAAGGAAGCATACTATTGATTATAATCAAACAGATAGACAGATAGACCCCATGGGAGAAAGTAATGTAAACGATGCCTCAGAATAGAAATCACTTTTCACCTGATTATCTGGACATAGAAACCTGTCACCATGGAAACTACAGCCATGACCTTAAAGGACATGGTTGACATGATGTTTTCTACAGGCCCAAGATATTCATCTATATCAGGGTGATATACAGTATTGATGGATGCGTTTGCTGAGGGTTCATTCTGACTTAAATCTTACAGAATAAGGTTCATGAGCAGTATGGAAGAGAAGAAAAGGTTGTGAACGTGCAGCACACACATGCCATGCCCTTCTCTCTCTCCAAGAAGATATTGTTGTGSATACAAGGACACATTTAATTACACATGAGTTTTTATAGTCCTTTAAAAAGTGAGCACAATGTTCCTTTGAATTCAGGAGCATTGGCCAGTGCTCTGGAATGTGTGGAATCTAGAAAAACAACTTCAAGTGCCAATGGATGTTCCCTTTCCCCACACACAACAGACAACATGACAAAACTGACTATGTGTGGATGAACAGGTAAAAAAATAGAAAGAGGAGCAGCCCATGTTCAAGAAGAAAAACGCAAACATTCAAATGAGGACAGGATAGAAGAGAATCCTCCTTAATACCTCAAGTTGAAGTCGAAAGTTTACATACACCTTAGCCAAATACATTTAAACTCAGTTTTTCACAATTCCTGATATTTAATCCCAGTAAAAAAATCCCTGTTTTAGGTAGGATCACCACTTTATTTTAAGAATGTGAMATGTCAGAATAATAGAAGAGAGCCTTGAACTTTCTGACTGATGTCTTGAGATGTTGCTTCAATATATCCACATCATTTTCCTTCCTCATGATGCCATCTATTTTGTGAGGTGTACCAGTCCCTCCTGCAGCAAAGCACCCCCACAGCATGATGCTGCCACCCCCGTGCTTCACGGTTGGGAGGGTGTTCTTCGGCTTGCAAGCCTCCCCCTTTTTCCTCCAAACATAACGATGGTCATTATGGCCAAACAGTTCTATTTTTGTTTCATCGGACCATCTGCAGTGTGTGCAAACCTGGTCAAGAACTACAGGAAACGTATGATCTCTGTAATTGCAAACAAAGGTTTCTGTACCAAATATTAAGTTCTGCTTTTCTGATGTATCAAATACTTATGTCATGCAATAAAATSCAAATTAATTACTTAAAAATCATACAATGTGATTTTCTGGAGTTTTGTTTTAGATTCCGTCTCTCACAGTGGAAGTGTACCTATGATAAAAAGTACAGACCTCTACATGCTTTGTAAGTAGGAAAACCTGCAACATCGGCAGTGTATCAAATACTTGTTCTCCCCACTGTACATGCACAGTTACACCTCCAATTGACTCAAAGGATGTCAATTAGCCTATCAGAAGCTTCTAAAGCCATGACATCATTTTCTGGAATTTTCCAAGCTATTTAAAGGCACAGTCAACTTAGTGTATGTAAACTTCTGACCCACTGGAATTGTGATACAATGAATTATAAGTGAAATAATCTGTCTGTAAACAATTGTTGGAAAAATTACTTGTGTCATGTACAAAGTAGATGTCCTAACCAACTTGCCAAAACTATAGTTTGTTACAAGAAATTTGTGGAGTGGTTGAAAAACAAGTTTTAATGACTCCAACCTAAGTGTATGTAAACTTCCGACTTCAACTGTATATACTGTATTTTATACCATCTATTGCGTCTTGCCTATGCCGCTCAGTCAGGGGTTGGAGAGGGGCTAGAATACCAGGTAGGGCCAGATGTCCAAGTGTTTCATAGTCCTCTCGGGAAGCCCGTCTAAGGCCATTGTCTCTGCTGCTGCTTGACAGAAAACAGAAGGCACTCCAGCTATTTGACGTATGCAGGATGTTCATCAAAGTAGGATTCAGAGCCAAACGTCACATTTCCTGATTTGCACGTCTCAAGGCCATAGCTCATACTAATCCCAGTGTATTGTGTGCCTCCTCTCCATGCCTGCCTGTGAACAGAATTCCAATGCGTGACTTCTAGCACTTACTCTGGCTCTTACTCATATCCCACTAGTGCTTACTAAACAGTGGTGCATGCATAGAATTAGGAAGCACTCACAGCTTCCCAAGAAAACAAAAACACTGACATGATCTGTTTATATATATTTTAGAGGCTAYTTAAACAGAAAACTGTTATAAAACTTGTATAAACTGTAAAGTACTACTCAAGTAGTTTTTTGGGGGTATTTGTACTTAACCTTTACTTCACTACATTCCTAAAAAAAAAAAAAAGTACTTTATACTACTTTATACATTTTCCCTAACACCCAAAWGTACTTGTTACATTTTGAATGCTTAGCAGGACAAGAAACTTGTCACCCTTATCAAGAGAACATCTCTGGTCATCTTTACTGCATTTGATCTGGCGTAAATTATGTCTGAGTGTTGGACTGTGCCTCTGGCTATCTGTCAATTAAAATAACAAGAAAGTGATTTATACTTTTACTTTTGATACTTTTAAGGAAAATTCCACCCCAAAATATATATTTTGTTATTTGTTTCATTAGTCCATTGTTGACATAGTCTTCCAATGTTTTGCTCGTCAGCAGTCCAGTTTTCAAGATATGTAACTTTCAAAATACAGAAATCATCCCGTATGATGCATTTTGTTTGCATCCTATGATGGGGCGTTTTGAATCATATGTTGCAAAATGCAAAATGGGACTATGTCTACATACTACTCAAGTATGACAATTACTTCCTTTTCCCATCACTACTTTTACACAATTTCTGATGTATCAGATGTCTTAGGCCTACTTTTATGATTATGTCTCTACTGCCATTCACTCTAAATAGACTGGTTTGGATTTCTCCCTCACCAATATGGCTGCCATTTTCACCCCGTTCTGGAACTTTGAGGATTTAATAGGATCTTTATGGTTGCATGTGTTTATACGGACCCGTGCACACGCGCGATGCACACACACCAACTACTTCATGCATTCTAATCCTATTCCATTAAACTGATGGTGATAATCCACCTTTAGCCACCTGCATCAAAAGTAGAGTGTTGCATGATTACAGAAACACTCCACTTATACTAACAGAGTACTAATAACAGTCACTGTAAATGCTTCGATGTCAAGTACACTCAAGTATTATTTTATTATCCAATGAAGGCCAATTCATTTGTTTACATAGTTGGAAAACCTTAAAAACACATTTCTCTGTTTTCCCAAAATGAAAAAAAATACTCAGCATATTGACAACCTATACCACTGATATTGTTCCTGAATGTCACTTCATCCATTGTGTACCAATATGGCAGGAATGCAGCATCCACATAGACTGTGTTTGAAGCTCAGTTTTTTTACATATGGGCTGTATTTCCTCAATAAAGACAGAAATGCAAAGTCATCACTCTAAATCCCGGTCTTTGAATCCAGATTGAAAGCGCCGAGACACAAGCACACTAACATGCATGCAAACATACACCTCTGAATGAGCAAACCCTAAAATAATGAGTGTTTTCTTCCACAGAGCACCAAGGGTTGAGAGAGAGCGAGAGCGAGAGCGAGAGCGAGAGCGAGAGCGAGAGAGAGAGAGATAAGATGAGCACAAGAACAAGAACTCCACCATCCTCACACTACATCCACCCAAGTGGAATGACACAAATTCTATCTTAAATGATAAACAAATCACATTTGCAAAGTAAGAGTTGACTTTAATTGAAAAATCCTATTTTAATAGTTCTTGTTGGATTGTGAGTGTTTGTCTCATTTTGAAGGTAAAGAAGAAGAAAAAAAAGTTATGAAATCTTTTTACGTTGCATGTTGGAATTTACAAGGATTGGATTCCTCTGCTTTTGGGCTAAAGAGCAGAAACCCAGACTTCCTGAAAGAAATTGATGGTGCAGAGGTGATGTTTCCACTGGCTGTCCACTAGGTTATAGGGAGATAATCATACCATCCACTAAATTAAAAGGAATCAAACAGGGCAGAGACTCAGGGGGAATGCTAATATGGTATAAATCTGAACTAATTAATTCAATCGAATTGATCAAAACAGGAGAATTCTTTATCTGGTTAAAAATCAACAAGGAGGCTATCTTGACAGATAAAAACGTCTTCCTCTGTGCCACATACATTCCCCCCTCAGATTCACCCTACTTCAACGAAGAGAGTTTCTCCATTCTAGAGGGGGAGATTAGTCACTTTCAGGCCCAAGGCAACGTACTGGTCTGTGGAGACCTGAATGCTAGAACAGCAGAAGAACAAGACACTATTAACAGTCATGGGGACTGTAGACTACACCTACCAGGAAGCAACAACCTTTCCCTCCCCACATACCCCCACAGAAACAACTATGACAAAGTGAAAAACATAAACGGAGTACAGCTCCTGAAGCTCTGTCGAACACTGGGTATGTACATAATCAATRGCAGGCTGAGGGGCCTCTTTTGGTAGGTACACCTACAGCTTATCCCTTGGCAGCAGCACTGTAGACTACTTCCTCACCGACCTAAACCAAGAGTCTCTCAGAGCCTTCACAGTCAGCCCACTAACACCTCTCTCAGACCATAGTAAAATCACAGTGTATCTGAGAAGAGCAGAACCCAACCATGAAGCATCACGGCCCAATAAATTACATGGTACTAAACAGGCCTATAGATGGAGTGCAAACAGTACAGACATCTACCAAAAAGCCATTAGTAGCCAAAAAATACAATCTCTCCTGGACAACTTTTTAGCCTTAACATTCTCCTACAGCAATTAAGGTGTAAATTTGGCCGTTTGGAACATAAACTTTATATTTGACAAATTAGCCTCCTTGGCTAATTTAAAGAAGCATAAGAGCAAACGAAAAATAACAGATAATGAAAAATGGTTTGATAATGATTGCAAAAATCTAAGAAAGTCATTGAGAAATATATCTAATCAAAAACACAGAGAACCAGTGTAACGGTCGTCTTTAGGTGAGAGAGCGGGTGATGAATACATAATGATTTATTTAAACAAAGACGAAACACGAAGAACACTTGAGAAATACAAAATAGTCAGGTCAACAGACCTTGAACAAACGAACTTACAATATACGAAGAAACGCAGACAGGAACAGGCTACATACATGAACGGAAACGAAACAGTCCCGTGTGGTGCGACATACACAGACACAGAAGACAACCACCGACAACAAACAATGTGAAAACAACCTACCTATATATGGTCTCCAATCAGAGGAAACGTCAAACACCTGCCTCTGATTGAGAACCATACAAGGTCACATTACAATGACACTTAACACATGAACAATAAACAACACAGGACTGCCCCACCCAGCTCACGTCCTGACCACTAAACACAACTAATACAAAAGGAAACAAGGTCGGAACGTGACATTACCCCCCCCCCCCCCCCCAAGATGCGGACTCCGGCCGCAAAATAAACCTCAAGGGAGGGTTGGGTGGGCATCTGTCACGGTGGCGGCTCGCTCCGGACGGCTGTCCCACACCACCATAGTCACTCCCCGCTTCCGTATCCCCCTCTCCAATGACCACCCTCAAATAACCCAACCTAAATTAAGGGCGACAACACCGGCGATAAGGGGCAACACCGGATAAGGGTGCAGCACCGGACTGAAGGCGGCAAGCTCCGACTAGAAGGACGGCAGCTCCGGACGAAGGCACGAGCTCCGGACTGAAGGACGCAGCTCCGGAGCTGGACTGGACCGGAGCTCCGGACTTGGCTGACGGCTCTGGGCCTCCATGGCTCGCTACGGCTCTGGCTGCTCATGCTCCTGACGGCTCTGGCTGCTTCATGGCTCGCTGACGGCTCTGGCTGCTCATGGCTCGCTGACGGCTCTGGCTGCTCATGGCTCGCTGACGGCTCTGGCTGCTCACTGGGCTCGCTGACGGCTCTGGCTGCTCTGGCTCGTGACGCTCTGGCTGCTCATGGCTCGCACTGCTCTGGCTGCTCATGGCTCGCTGACGGCTCTGGGTGTTACTGGCTGGACGGCTTGCTGGTCCTGGCTGGACGGCTCTGCTGGTCCTGCTGGCGGCTCTGTGCGGATCCTGTCTGGCGGAAGGCTCTGGCTGATTCTCCTGTCTGGCTGGAAGGCTCCTGGCTTGTCCTGTCCTCTGGCGGGAAGGCCTCTGGCTGACCTGTTCTGGCGGGAAGGCTCATGGCTGATCCTGTCTGGCGGAAGGCTCTGGCTGATCTGTCTGCGGAAGGCCTCGCTGACTGTTCGTGGCGGAAGGCTCTGCTGATCCTGTCTGGCGGAAGGCTCTTGGCTGATCCTGTCTGGCGGAAGGCTCTGGGGCTTCCTGTCTGGCGAAGGCGTCTGGAGCGGCTCCTGTTGGCGGAAGGCTCTGGCGGCTCCTGTCTGGCTGGACAGCTCTAGCGGCTCCCTGTCTGGCGGGACGGCCTCTAGCGGCTTGGGGACAACGGGCGGCTTTGAAGTGCTCGGGACAGACGGGCGGCTTTGAAGGCTCGGGACAGACGGGCAGGCTTTGAAGGCCTCGAAGGAGCTAGTCGGGACAGACGGTCAGCTCTGACGGTGCTTGGTAGACGGGCCGCGCAGGCGGCGCTTGGCCCACGGGACCAGCTCAGATGGCGTTGGGCAGACGGGAGTTCAGCGCCATGGGCAGGACCGCAACTCTGGCCGGGCCTGGAGGCGCACTGTAGGCCTGGTGCGTGGTCACCGGAACTGGAGGTACCGGGGCTAAAGGACACGCACCCCATCAAGGCT
>NC_036862.1:6867904-6870620 GCF_002910315.2 Salvelinus sp. IW2-2015 | reverse complement strand
CTAAAGAGACCACATTCCAGAGCATGAGTTAATGTTTCTGTTCTATATGGTACCAGGGAGAGATGACCTCAGGGCCAGACCCTGGTCTCTACACAAAGAGTACTGTTTTTACAGCAGATATTGTCTTCTGAGAATTATAAGTACCTTTCATACAAATCTTAACCTTGTGACCCGTTCTATACATCTGTTGTTCGTCATGTAGGTTGCAAGACCTTTGTACTTTTGTCTCGTGTCTCTCAACGAATCATCTGGGGGTGATTTGTCGACCAGCCATCATTATCGTAGAGCACTCAATTGATTCACTTTATATGTGTGTTTTGTATTCACCTGCTCCCTTATTAAGTGAATAAATATTTAGTTTAAGAGTAACTCTGACTTGTGTGATAAGTTTGTCTCCTCATTTGATATGAAAGAAATTAACCACAATTGGGGATGTTAATCTTCACTTGGTGACGCTCCTGATGACCTGGTAAATGGTGCACCAGGGATCCCTCTAACTTGGGATCTCAGGGAGACCACACTTTGGGAAAGGAGCCGATGGACCCACCTTTGATCTGAGAGGCAGTGAGCTGAGTCGATACAATATCTCAAACCTTGTTTTTTTTTTCACATCTCAGATCTAGTTTAAAAGAAAGAAACAAGGAGTTTTTTGAAAATTCTCGTAGGCTCAGAGTGTGTGAGGGGCCGAGGCAGCTATCTGTGTGAACTGGATGAAAACTATAATCTGTGTTTACTAAGACAATTTATGATATAGTATAAGATAGTAAGGTGCACCTGTAATTAGAGGAGAGAGGAGTTGCTAGATTTATTGAATAAACCTTTTTCCATTAAGTTAGAGTGTTGCATAATTACTTAAAACTCATACAATGTGATTATCTGGACTTTTGTTTTAGATTCTGTCTCTCACAGTTGAAGTGTACCTATGATATAAATTACAGACCTCTACATGCTTTGTAAGTAGGAAAACCTGCAAAATCCGCAGTGTCTCAAATACTTGTTCTCCCCACTGTATCTGTACCTTCTTGATCTCTATTGCATTGTGTCCATGTTCTGTCCTATAATAATTTCAAAGGAGGAGAAAATGTGTCAAAGAATAGTCTTACAAGCATTAAAACATTTATATATATTAAATAAATATTGAAAGATAAATGGCATCGACATACAATTGAATGCAAAATAGAAGAACATATTGGAGAAAGCACTAGCCAATACAGTACTGCCAAACAGTAACAGTACTGCCATACAGGCCAAATATCACATTTCAAGATATCTTTGTACACAAATTGTTCAATATTTTATCAGACTGACTTGAAAGATTATACACAACATTTTGCTGCGTGGCAATACTGTTTTTAGATTCTGAAGGGCATTTATACAAAAGAGGTAGTCTAGACACTGTATTAATACCATTATGCATTTGAATCCCATCTACAGATACCATAAAAAGAAGAAGAGGATGTTAGGTGGCTATCATAGTATTCTTTATTTTGTCGAAAATTGTGATAGCTACCCCTGCAGGAAAAAAATGGTGGGAAAAAAATGTTGTGTCTTTCTGCTATCGGCTGTCGTTGTTAGCTATGAGATTTTACATATTGTGTGTTTCGCTCTTTGTCAAAGCAATTTTAAAGTCAGAAGATCGATGGCTGGATTTCACAAGATTCCTGTACTCTTTATCTGGTGTCTAGGACTTGTGATTTAAGTTTCGATGATGTTTTAGATGCTGAGTCATTTCACTCTGCCTAGCCACAATGCTATGCTAGGACCTATCGCCTAGTCAAGCTTATGTTATCACTGTGGGGGTTGCCCCGGATCCGCTGGATGCGTAGCATAGTAAGTTTTTAAAAGGTTAGAGTTGGGTTGATTCTTTGCTTCTGAAGTAATGTCTCGAATAATTTATATAATAATATAGACGAAGACAATGGATGGTTTTCTGTGAATATCTTCCATAACGTTACTATAGTTATTACCGTGAAAATATTAGAAAAGCCGGGTTTTTGCCCGTTGTCGCTGTTTGAGCTACAGTACAGGTACCGTTATGCTAGCTAGCTAACAGTTTATGATCCTAACTAGGCAGAACTAGGTTTGGGATTATTTCCCTCAACTATATTCTTTCCCATAATATTGTATATCGTTTCATAAAGCCAACATGGCTTTTACTACTCGTTCACGGATAAGTTTCCATCTAGAGCAGTTCTCACTTTTGTGGTATTGAACTAGGCTAACGTGTTAACTAACTAACTATGGACGGTGGACCTGTCCAGACGAGATGTTTCAACGAACTGAATCGTCAATGGAGGTCTCCTCTTTATATAGCCTGCTCCAGCATGCAATACTATTAACTCACAAGGGGGGCATAACACGTTACATGTACAATACTATCGGCATTTTGGGAAACTGTTACATGGACAATACTATCCCATTTTGGAAACGTTACATGTACAATACTATCCATTTTTGGACCACACGTTACATGTACAATACTATCCCATTTTGGAAACGTTACATGGACAATACTTGCATTTTGGAAACGTTAATGTACAATACTATCCCATTTTGGAGACGTTACATGGACAATACTCCCGTTGTCCCATTTTGGAAAGCGTTACATGTACAATACTATCCCAATTTTGGGGAAACGTTACATGTACAATAACTATCCCATTTTGGAAACGTTACATGTCCGCCCCCTTGGTGGAGCGGAAAGTTAATACGTTAG
>NC_036862.1:6856103-6866223 GCF_002910315.2 Salvelinus sp. IW2-2015 | reverse complement strand
AACCATCTGTCCACATTTGTGGTGCCACTAAAAAACAATGAATTATTTAAATCAATATGTCCAGATATTGTTATTAATTCATTTCTATTAAAATATGTTTTTTTACAATGGAGGGAGGGAGCGACAGGGAGTTAAAAAAAAATTAAAACCCCAAAAAGGTTATTTTTTCTTTTTTTTCTCAGTCTCTTTTTAGCTTTTTTGTCTGACCAGTAATTTTCTCAACCTGCGATACCCAAACTCCTTTGTCAGCCAGATGGCGATGTGCGGTCTGTCAGGTGAATCCTGCCACTTGTGACCTATAATATAGAAGACGGGAGCTTTTCTTCAAACATGCAAACAGCTAATCAGCCACTTGGTTCACTAACTTTAATGGAAAAGTTTAATTCAAATTAAAGGATCTAGCAACTCCTCTCATTATGAAAAATACAGGAATAACACACTCAGAGCCTCCTGACCTGGGGCCCTGTTTCACACCTCCACAACGAATACACACTCAGAGCCTACTAGACTGGGCCCCTTGTTTACACCTCCACACAGGAATAGCACCACCAGAGCCTCCTGACTGGGCCTGGTTCAGCACCTCCACACTAGGAATACACACTCAGAGCCTCCTGACTGGCCCTGTTTCACAGAACCTTCACACAGGAATCACACGTCAGAGCCTACGAGGCCCTATTTCTAAAAAACTACAATTTTTATCGTGGTTTAGCTCCTCTCTTTTTTTTAATTTTTTTTAAGTACGTTTGAGAATGTGGTATCCCCTCGTTTTCGCTGCTCTCAAGATCAAAGGTGGGACATCGCTCCGTTCCGAAGTGTGGTTTCCCTGAGATTCCAAGTTTGAGGATCCCTGGTTGCACATTTACCCAGGTCGTTCAAGGAGGCGGTCACCAAGCTGACCAGAATTAACATCCCCCAAATGTGGTTAATTTCTTTCATATCAAATGAGAAACAACTTTCACATCAAGTCCGAGATAATTCTTACACTAAAATCTTTATTCACTATTAATAAAGGAAGCAGGTTCAATACAACGTACACATATAAAGTGAAGCAATTGGAGTGGCTCTAACGATAAATGATGCTGGTTCAAACAAATACCCCCAGATGATTCCGTTGAGAGCCACGAGACTAAAAAGTACAACAAGGTCTTTTAACAGCCACAGAAATATCACCCTTTCAACCTAACATGAACGAACACACAGATGTATAGAAACGGGTCACAAGGTTTAAGATTTGTATGAAAGATACTTATAATTCCTCAGCAGACAGTCATCTGCTGTAAAAACCAGTACTCTTTGTGGTCAGAGACCTAGGTCCTTGGCCCTGGGGTCCATCTCTCCCTGGTACCATAAATAGAACAGAAAACATTAACTCATGCTCTGGAATGTGGTCTCTTTTAGGTTTTTAATCCACCCAAAAAGACACAACTGTAATTTCCTGTCAGAATGTTTTCTCGCCCAGAGGCACCATCCTCAACAGTAGAACCACCAGTACTCCACATAATCTAAAGTCCACATATCATATACGATATCCATTCCTTCCATACTCTTCACTACGCTCAGAGCAACCATCACCATACACAAACCACTCCTACCTCGCATTACTCGCAATTAAACAATATCATAAACATTACCTCACCCTCACCTCACATGGTACAATTTAAGCACAAGAACGTCTTTTCTCGCTCTCCAGCTCTTCCCACCTTGAAACTAGTAATGAAGCATAACACAAACCACTCGGCGATACCCTACTACAACGCCACTCCAACACACAACCTATGAAAGAACATTCCTCATCCACCACCTCAATCATGCCCAAAAGAAAAAGAAAGAGCTAACACTCATTAACCAGCACACCTCAGGTAACAGGATGGATACAACAACCCATCCCTATTACCCCCTGACTAAACGTACAGAGGAAGTAAACACCTTCAATTCTCCACCCTCATAGCCCACTTATCTACGATCTACAACAGACGCTCACGTACACCGCCTGCATACTCAAGAATCTAACCTCCAAAACAACACACTCCACATCATACCTCGCGCACACCATACTAACGCTCTGCTCAACACACCGATTAACACCATGATCAACCAGTATTCACACACACACTCATACTCTCCTCTTATACAACATGGATATCCGCATTATGACATCAACCGTCACTCTTGCTCTCTCCCTAAAACAGGCACAAAACCTCCAATGCCACACACAAACCCTTCACACTTAACAGGTCATATACACTACGACCCCATAACTAACAAAACAAACATTCTCTAGTCATCCCTCATCACCCTAACAAACAACACCCTACAACAAAACACCCTTTCATCCCCATTTACTCCTAACAAACATCCACCCTTCACTAACGAAGAACCACTGAAACCTGTCACCTCTCCACCTCCAAAAACAACTAGATAACAATACCATTCATCTCATCCTCCCCTTACAAGAACAAGACATCCGATTCACCACATACCTTCCTAACAAACAAAAAGACATCCTTCAATCAACAAACACTCTATGAACATGAGATACTCAAACACCCTTTCATTCCCTCATCCTTCCTAACATAGACACAGACCAATTTACCTCCTTCAATCCTCATAAACATATACTAAAAACAGAACAACAACCCCATCCATCCCTACAAACAAACAACTGTTCACCCTCATCCTCACGAACACAAAGGTAACAAACATCCTTTACACCACCTCATTTAATCCACTCCTAAAAGAACAAGACACCACTGTATCATACTCACATCATACCTCCTGTACTAACAAAACAATACACCCTTCATCCCTCATCCACCTAACAAGAGAACAAACCGTCTCATCCTCATCTCCTAACTAAAAAAATTATTTTTATAACATCCACTTCCTTCACCCTCCTTAACAAACAGACCCCTTCATCCTCATCCTCCAACTAAAAACACCACCTGCAGCCCTCATCCCTCCTAACTAACAAAACAGAATCTTGTCATCCCTCATCCTCCTAACAAGAACAAGACACCCGTCATCCTCCATTCTTCTCCTGTACTACTGAACTTAACAATAACTGTCAATCACCCTTCATCCTTCCTAACTGCAGAGACAACATCGTTCATCCTCAATCCATTCTTCTAAAACTCACTAGCTTCTAGAACTGCTCGTTTCCTAAACTCACTCGCTTCTAGAACTCTCGTCTCCTATTAAAACTCACTGTTCTAGAACTCTCGTTTCCTAAAACTCATAGCTTCTAGAAGCTCTTTCCGTCTTCCTAAACTCACTCGCTTCTAGAACTCGTCCCCCTGGAACGACCGCACCAAAACCACAAACTCATCTCCAATTCGAACGTGAGATCAAAAATGAAATTGTGATCCATGGCACGCAATGGCCTAACTGCAAAACTATGACTAATCCCAATGTAATATTTGACTGCCCACCTTTGAGAAATCAGCAATCAAAGTTGTCTTAACACGGACAATGTCTGATTTCAAGAGGAAACTCCTGCACTATCCCGTAGTAAACTTTCCTTACTGCGGAGCTTTCTCTCTCTTTCTTCAGGGTTCACTATAGAATAGGCATGTTGGTTGGTCGGGGCCCTAAGTCCCAATGTCACGCTCTAGTAATTTGGGTTGCACATCTGAGCATTAACCTGTCTATTCTAATAGAAGGTGCAAACAATGTCAATATAATTAATAACGAAATTGTCAGTTGGTTGCATATAATTATCGATTACTAAATGTTTCATGAATTGGTAAAAATATCAAACCAACTGTACCCCATTTGTTAAAATGAGTGGCAATATTTCTTAATGGTGAGCATGGAACATACAAGTATCTTTATTAACACAGAAATCATATTACTTGTATTTATTAACAAGCTCCTTATAAACTGCACAAGCACCAGAACTATCACTGTTGTTTTTGACAAGTAGCAATAACATACTGATATCGATTAGGGATCAGGTTGACGTGATGTTGAAACGAACACCAACTAAAAAAAACACGGCAAAATGGGAGATATATTATACACTCACTGGTTGAGGACAACCTGCCGAAAGACAGTCAGCTACATTTTGGAGTGATGCATTTAAAATTTAAGGGGTCGCTAACAGGAACGCAACACTTAGTTTGTCATAATACTCCATCATATCATGCTAAAATTCAATTGTGCCGAGAAGGAAGGGAAGATGAGGTTTGCATGTCCTGTTAAAACCTACAGCCAAGAAACCACAAGAATTCTGGGAATACTAATATACTTACTAAATCTCATACATTAGTACCTCTTCCTTCAGAGCCTGGATTTTCCCCGAGGCTAATTCCATATCATGTTGAAATCAGTTGCAACAGGGGACAAACGATTCGGGTCTACATTGTGAACATCATTAAATACTCCTACTACAAATGTTAACATTCCACATTGTGAACTCATTAAATACTCCTACTACAATGTTAAACATTCTAACATTGTGACATCATAAATACTCCTACTACAATGTTAAAACATTCTAACATTGTGACATCATTTATTGATTAATCATGAAACAACTCCTTCAATGTATTTTCTGATGTTTAATCAGAGATCTTTTATCAGGTGTTACCTCTTCCGCACATTGATCACAGCTATGAGGTTTCTCTCTCCGTGTGTATTCTCTGGTGTATAGTCAAGAGCAAGATGTAGTAAAACTCTTCCACCATTGACCACAGATAAAAGGTTTCTCTCCTGTGTGGTGTTCCTGTGCACTGTCAGCTCTCCAGATTGCCCAAAACTCTTCCACATTGATCACAGCGTTAATAATGGTTTCTCTCCTGTGTGTTTTCTCATGTCTGCTCCGGCAGTCGTGCATGTATTTTTTACCTCCGCCCATGCTCCTTGCTCTCTCATTATAAGCCTCTCTCCAGATTGACCGTACCAATCCCAGCGCACAGCTCACTCCTTCCGGTACATTTGCCTTTCTACGTTCAACGTCTTATCTGCAGATGTTTCTGCTGTTCTCTCTTGCTCCGGTGTGTCCGTTCCTCTCTTCCCGTGGTGTGAAGCGGGTGCAAGAGCTTGTTCTTCCTCCCAGATATGGATAAGTTCAACAGACACCATCGCTCTCCACCTGTCGCCCTCCCTCAATGATTTCCACAGTCTATGGTTCTCATCCTTGTGTGTTCTCTGGTGGCACTGTCAAGAGAGCTAGATTTGACAAAAACTCTTTCCCACATTGACCACAGCTATACGAATTTCATTCCTGTGTGTCTTCTCTGGTGCACTGTCCTGATAGGCCAGAAGTAAGTAAAAACTCTTTTCCACATTCATCACAGCTATAAATGTTTCTCCTTCTGTGTGTGTTCTCTGTGTTTTATCAGCATTGCTACGATTTAACAACAACTCTTCCCACATTTGAATCACAGTCTATAAGTTTCTCTTCCTGTGTGTGGCTTCTATGGTGTTTAGTCAGATTGCTAGATCAGTAAAAACTCTTCCCACATTGCACACTAGCTATAAGGTTTCTCTCCTGTTGTGGATCCTTTTGATGAATTTTAATGCTGATGAGGTGAAATCTCTTCCCAGTCAGAGCACATGAGTTCTCTTCCTGTGGCTCTGCAGGTTTTATTGAGGGCGTTCCTGATCTGGAGAGCTCTTCTCTGCTCGTCAGCATCATGAGGTTTTGTTGAGGCTCCCAGAAGGATTTCCACGAATAGTCGGTATCTTTCCGTGTGAACATACACAGTTCAATGATTAAAGGCCCAGCTAAACAGTGGAAATCCACTGTAAAAGGTTGATGCCAACAGCGTAGCCATGATGTTGTTACACAATTGACGTCTGTAATGAATGTTAAAAATTATTTGACAATTGTCTTAAAATGAGCCAGAATAGTCATATTTTAGTAGTAACATCGGATGATGTAGGCTAAGTAATAGTTTTTCATTGTGTTGAACTCTCAGCAGTGTCCAGACGACTTTTGGTCTCCATATAGGCCACTTTCTGTGGTTTAATAAAATTGTGGCACAAGGGCGATGCGCACACATTTGATTGCAGCCAACACCTCCCTGCTTAATGAGGAAACCACAGTTATGGTGTAGTATATTCTGCCTGGAGCAAAATGGTGAGCAAAGCTTTTAGTTTACACTGTTATTCTGAATGTGAATGGGGGATAAACTCCAGGGGAGTAACTCTCTATTTCCAAGTTGAATTATGAGTACATTCAGACTACTTTGGATTATAATTGTAAGGCTCGTTGAATGTCCTGCTTATATTAACATGTGTGCACCAGTATTTACGAATTATGTGGATTATTTGAAGAACCCCGCGGTTATTGACAGTATAACATTTGGGTTGTTGCTAATAGTTTAAGATTTCTTTGTATTTCACTCTTTATTTAACCAGGTTGGTGCCCAGTCGAGACAATTTCTCATTTACCAACTGCGACCTGGCCAAGATATAAAGCAAAGCCCAGTGCGACACAAAACAACAGTTACACTACACTTGGGATAATAAACAACGTACAGTCAATACACAATAGAAAAAATCAAATATTTACAGGTGGTGCAATGGAGTAAGCGCGAGGGGTAAGGCCAATAAATAGGCCAATAGTAATCAAAGTATTACAATTTAGCATATTTAATCCTGGAGTGATAGTGTGCAAGTATATGATGTTGTGGGCAATAGAAAATACTGGTGTGCAAAAGCGACTGAAAATGTAATAAAACATGGGATGAGGTAGGCCAGTTGGATTGGGCTTATTTACAGATGGGGCTGTGTACAGCCTGCCAGGATCGGTCAGCTGCTCAGAAGCTTGATGCTTAAAGTTAGTAGGGAGATATAGTAGTCTCCAACTTCAAGCAATTTTTTGCACTTCGTTCCAGTCATGGCAGCAGAGAACTTGGAAGGAAGGTGGCAAAGTAAGGTGTTGGTTTTTGTGGATGACCCAGTGAGAATCACTACCTTCCTGCGCGTGCTGATGGGTGGGTGGTTGCTATGGTGACCAGCTGATCTGAGTTAAGGCGCCTCGCAAAGACTTATAGATGACCTGAGGCCAGCGGGTTTGGGCGACGAATCTGTAGCGAGCGGCCAGCCGCCGAAGCAGTGGTATATGGGGCTTTTGGTGACAAGGGTGGCCTGTGATAGACTGCAAATCCATTTTGCTGTGTAGAGTGTTGGAGGCTATTTTGAAAAAATGAAAATCGCCGATAGTCAAGGATCGGTAGGAGTAGTCCAGTTTTACGAGGGTTATGTTTGGCAGTGTGAGTGCAAGGAGGCTTTGTTTGCGAAATAGGTAAGCCAATTCTAGATTTTAAATGTTTGGAATTGTGAATGCTTAATCGTTCAGTCTGGAAGGAGTAGTTTTACAGTCTAGCCAGACACCTAGATATTTATAGTTGTCCCACTATATTCTAAGGTCAAGACGTCCAGAGTAGTTGATGCTAGTCGGGCGGGTGTGGGTCAGGGTGACCGGTTGTTGATTTGATAGTGTTCTTAAATCCGGTCTGTTTGAGTCTGCTGATAAGAATACGGTGATTGACAGTAGTCAAAGCCTTGCCAGGTCCGTGCAAGACGGCTGCACAGTACTGTCTTTTATCGATGCGGTTCTGAATATCGTTTAGTCATTGAGGCGTCGGGCTGAAGGTGCCCCATTGACCACTCTGAAACCAGATTGCTAGGAGAAAGGTACGGTGGGTGATTCGAATGGTCGGTAATCTGTTTGAACTTGGCTTTCGAAGACCTTAAGAAGGGCAAGGGTAGAAGTAGATATAGGTTCTGTACGTTGGGTCTAGAGTGTTCCCCGCTTTGAAGTAGGGGATGACCACGGCAGCTTTAAACTTTAAGGATCTCGGACGATACGAAAGAGAGGTTGAACAGAACTATATATATATATGTATTATATCTATATGTATTACTTAATAAAAGGCCATGATATAGCCAGATTGGGGTTTCCAAAAGGCATCCAGGCCAAAAGAAGTTCAAATCTTGGTTTCCCCTCAGACCAGAGAATCTTGTTTTCTCACTCGGTCTGAGAGTCCTTTAGGTGCTTTTGGCAAACTCTCAACGGGCTGTCAGGTTGCCTTTTACTGAAGGAGTGGCTTCCGTCTGGCCCTCTACCACAAACGCCTGATTGGTGGAGGCTGTCAGAGATGGTTGCCTTCGGAAGGTTTCCATCTCAACAGAGGACTCTAGAGCTCTGTCAGAGTAACATCGTGTTCTTGGTCACCTCCCTGACAGGCCCTTCTCCCCCGATTGCGTAGTTGGTCGGGTGGCAGGCCTCTAGGAAGAGTCTTCCAACTTCTTCCATTTAAAAAATGATGGTGGGCCACTGGTTCTTGGGACTTTTCAATGTTGCAGACATTTTTTGGTACCACTTCCCCAGATCTGTGCACGACACAATCCTGTGTCAGAGCCTTAAGGACAATTTATTCGACCTCCATTGCTGTGGTGTTTGCTCTGAATGCATTGTCAACTGTGGACATTATATAGATCAGGCTGTAATCCAATACACAATATGATTTCATGTGGCACAAACAAAAACACAAATTCTCAGTCAAAAATATAAGTCAGACTTAAGAAGAAGTTTGGAAGACTCTTCCTAGAGCTGGCCACCCGACCAAACTACGCAATCGGGCCTTTCTATTCTCTCATTTGATTTCAGGATCTCTGAATGTCATTCCACACAGAGAGCAGTGGTAGGACTTTTACCGTGTTCATCCTCTTATGCTCCTTCAGGCTACTTGACCAGGTAAAACCCTTTCCAGACTGGGAGCATTGGAAAGGCTTTTCTCCTCTGTATCCTCTCATGAGCTTTAAGGTACGCCATTCATGAAAATCTATTTTACACTGGGAGCAGAAAATGCTTTTCTCCTGTGTGTATTCTCTCATGCCTTTTCAGGTTAGTTAACAGGGTAAAACTATTTTCACACTGGGAACATTGGTAAGGCTTTTCTCCTGTGTGTATCCTGTCATGAGCTTGTAGGTCCCATAACTGAATAAAACTCATTCCACAGTGGGAGCATTGGTAAGGCTTTTCTCCCGTGTGTGTCCTCTCATGCAGTTTTAGGTTCCCTAACCAGCAAAAACTATTTTCACAGTGGGAGCAGTGGTGTTGTCTCGCTGGTTTGGGCGTCTCTGGGTCTGGTTTCCCTGAAGGACTCTTCCCGCTGTCAGAGTGAGAGTCTGGTTTCTCTCCTTGCAAAGACACACAGAGTATGTCGTTAAACACCGACCTAAATGAAACCTCCACATGATAAAACTGTCCTCCTATGAAGTTTAATCTAGACTAGATCCCTCAATAAAAGAGCAGAACTGGTCATCACAGAGTGGCTGTTGTGCTTTGTAGGCTGGGTAAATCCATTTGAATTCAATACATTTTTGACAGCATCCCTTTTGATTTAAAAAAATCTTTCCTTACATGTTTGACTATGGAAGAAGTGGTAAGAAAGTGACTTCATGTAAATGAATGTAAAAACATTCATGAGATATACAGTACCAGTCAAACGTTTGGACCCACCTACTCAAGGGTTATAATGATTTGTTTTACCATTTTATCTACATTGTAGAATAATAGTGAAGAAATCAAAACTATGAAATAACACATATGGAATCATGTAGTAACCAAAAAAAAGTGGTAAACAATTCAAATAATTTTAGATTTTTCAAAGTAGCCACCCTTTGCCTTGATGACAGCTTTGCACACTCTTTGGCATTCTCTCAACCAGCTTCACCTGGAATGCTTTCCCAACAGTCTTGAAGGAGTTCCCACATATGCTGAAGCATTGTTGCGCTTCTTTTCCTTCACTCTGTGGTCCGACTCATCCCTTTTAGGTAAAATAGCCCTTACAGCCTGGAGGTGTGTTGGTTCATTGTCCCTGTTGAAAAACAAATGATAGTCCACTAAGCGCAACCCAGATGGGATGGCGTATCGCTTCAGAAACGCTGTGGTAGCCAGACAGGTGTGCCTTTTCCAAATCATGTCCAATCAATTGAATTTACCACAGGTGGACTCCAATCAAAGTTGTAGAAACATCTCAACAAATGATCAATGGAAACAGTATGCACCGAGGTCAATTTCAAGTCTCATAGCAAAGGGTCTGAATACTTAGTAAATAAGGTATTTCTGTTTTTTATCTTTAATAAAATGGTAAATGTTTTTCTC
>NC_036862.1:6832042-6851180 GCF_002910315.2 Salvelinus sp. IW2-2015 | reverse complement strand
AAGAGAGAGATACTCTCTAGGTCATGCCAGTAGGCTACAGTAGGTTGTATCTCCTCTAGGTCATGTCAGTAGGCTACAGTAGATTGTATCTCTCTAGGCTCATGCAGTAGGCTACAGTAGGTTGTATCTCTCTAGGTATGCCAGTAGATTACAGTAGGTTGTAACTCTCTAGTCATGCCAGTAGGTTACAGTAGGTTGTATCGCTCTAGGTCATGCCAGTAGGTACAGTAGGTGTATCTCTCTAGGTCATGCCAGTAGTGTTACAGTAGGTTAATCTCTCTAGGTCATGCCAGTCGGTTACAGTAGGTTTAACTCTCTAGGTCATGCCAGTAGGTTACAGTAGTTTGTACTCCAAGTGAAACAATTATCAACCCAATATGGAAAGTGTCGAATTTGGTCAACAACGAAATGAATGGCTTATTTGCTACGTGAAGTTTACTTGATCTAACAGAAGTTTCGTAATGCTTACGTTGTTATGTGGACACGTGACATAACCGAAACTTTGATAAAAACATATAGGAGTTGCTCCAGATCGCTATGCATATTCATGCTAGTAGTAGCATCTCTCTCCATTGAATACAGGCGGTGCATTCATGCTAGTAGCTTAGCATCTCTCTCCATTAATACAGGGTGCATATTCATGCTAGTAGTTGCATCTCTCTCCATTGAATACAGGCGGTGCATATTCATGCTAGTAGCTTAGCATCTCTCTCCTTGAATACAGGCGGTTGACGACAACAACCCTCATAGAATAAACAATAGATTACAATAATAATATGTACCACCAATCCAAAGACAGGATAGGCGAGCTAGACAACCCGCAGCTGAGCTTTGTGGACAACGACTCGCCTTGTTAGGGCGGAGAGACATCTTTCAGTATATCTATAATCTTTGGTGTAGCCAACCCAACTCTCACATGGCACTATTGGGGGAACGGTGTGTAGTAAAACATCACTACATTAAAATCACTACATGCCGTGCCCCCCAGTCTGGCGTCAGCAGATAGACCCTTCTCAAATATATATGTTAAGTCACTTTTTGAAACGGAACGGAGAAACAAGGGGTAGCTTGCTCTCTACGTCGTTCTGATTCTAGACATATCAGTCATCATCCCGGGCCCTCCTTGAAGAGGTATTGACGAGCCAACTCTGAATATCCAAAGTTAAAAACTAATTTAAGGCGGTACTTACTGGTGTTAATCAGATCTCCTATCTCCTCTCTCATCTTTCAATGTGGACAGTAATCTCCCCTTCCTTCTTCACTCCATAAACGCATCCTCCTCTTTCTTCCTCCCTTCTTTTCTGTAACACCCTCTTTCACTCTGAACTCGCTTTCTCTTCTTTCACTGTAACGTCTTTCTCTTCTTCTTTCATGTAACAGCCTCACCCTCTACTTCTTGTTTACTGTGACATCCTCTCTTCCTTCTCCTCTTCACGACAATGTTCAGCCCCAGAGCTTCATTCTCCGTCCAGCAGACCGCCTCTTCTTTAACAGGAGGGAGTAGTTTAGGAGCTCATGTTCGGGGATGTTAGCTAGCTAGCTATCATTTAGGCGACTAGGCTAGTGCTAACTTAACCAGCCAGCTACTATAGCTGACTAATACAAAATAACTTAATATTAAATGAAATAGGTTAACAAGTAGATACGACCTAAGTGTGTCGAAAACACAGCAGCTAATATACACCGAAAGCGTATAAATAGCTTGAATCTTTCGGCTATGTTGGCTAGCAAGCTACCGAGGTGGTTGACGAGCTGTTTATGAAGAACCGTCCATAGATTATACGTCACGCTGGCAGCATCGCCTGAAAGACGCACATCGCCGTCTGCTGACTGGAGGGGAAACGCAGTTGAGGATCATATTTTATTTTCAGACAAAGATTATTTTAGATGGATTTAATTAAATAATACTATTATATTGAGACATACAAAGACAGGAATGTGTTGATTGATTAGTCGCAATAAAAAATGTTACCACAGCACATTTAAGGCAGTTTCATTAAGTTATACTACATCAAATTAGCAGCTAAGCTATCTGTAGTAGGTCTATACTGCTCCTACTTGGTGTAACAATACATCATGTAGATGTATATAATGAACAGATTAGGTCCATACTGCTCCTACATGGTGTAACAATACATCATGTAGATGTATATAATGAACAGACTAGGTCTATACTGCTCCTACATGGTGTAACAATACATCATGTAGATGAATATAATGAACAGACTAGGTCCATACTGCTCCTACATGGTGTAACAATACCTCATATAGATGAATATAATGAACAGACTAGGTCCATACTGCTCCTACTTGGTGTAACAATACGTCATGTAGATGTATATAATGAACAGACTAGGTCTATACTGCTCCTACATGGTTTAACAATACATCATATAGATGTATATAATGAACAGAATAGGTCTATACTGCTCCTACATGGTGTAACAATACATCATATAGATGTATATAATGAACAGACTAGGTCTATACTGCTGCTACATTTTTGTATTATTATGTGTTATTTATTTCTCCTTCATTTAACCAGGTCGTTCAGTTGAGAACAAGTTCTCATTTACAACTGCAACCATGCCAAGATAAAACAAAGCAGTTCGACACATACAACAACACAGAGTTACACATGAAGTAAAACAAACATACAGTCAATAATACAGTAGAAAAATAAGTCTATATACAATGTGAGCAAGTGAGGTGAGATAAGGGGGAGAGAAAAAAAACATGGTGGCGAAGTAAATACAATATAGTAAAACACTGGAATGATAGATTTGCAGTGGAAGAATGTGCAAAGTAGAAATAAAAAATAATGGGGTGCAAAGGAGCAAAATAAATAAATAAATACAGTAGGGAAAGAGGTAGTTGTTTGGGCTAAATTATAGATGGGCTATGTACAGGTGCAGTAATCTGTGAGCTGCTCTGACAGCTGGTGCTTAAAGCTAGTGAGGGAGATAAGTGTTTTTATATAGACCCGAGTGGTGCAGCAGTCTAAGGTACTGTATCATCGTGTTAGAGGTGTCACTATAGACCTGAGTGGTGCAGCAGTCTAAGGTACTGTATCGCAGTGTTAGAGGTGTCACTATAGACCCGAGTGGTGCAGCGGTCTAAGGTACTGCATGGCAGTGCTAGAGGCGTCACTAGAGGCGTCACCCGGGTTCGATCCCGGGCTGTACCACAACCTGCCGTGATCGGGAATTCCATAGGGCGGCACACAATTGGCCAAGCGTCGCCCGGTGTTTCCTCCTACACATTGGTGCAGCTGGCTTCCGGGTTAAGCGGGCGGGTGTTAAGAAGCGCGGTTTGACGGGTCATGTTTCAGAGGACGCATGACTCGACCTTCGCCTCCTGAGCCCATTGGGGAGTTGCAGCGATGAGACAAGATCGAAATTGGGGAGAAAAAACGGGGGTAAAATGATAAAAAATGTTTAAAAAATGACAAAACAAAGGTTGCATCCCAACGTGGCAATAAACAGTAGGCAAAGTGACCATGTCAGGACAAAATGAACTCAAACGTTTTACCATTTTACCCACCATTTGCAACAACGTCACTGAGCACCATCACTACCTTTCCTTCGTGCATCTCCTGCATGTTTACATATCTGGCATTAGTCATCTCATATGTATATACTGTATTCTATCCTATTCTACTGTATCTGTCTATGCCGCTCTGACATTGCTTGTCCATATATTTATATATGAGTCACTGGCTTACTGGTGCTCTTCCATGCCGTCCCTAGTAGGGGTGAGTCACTGACGTGGTCTTCCTGTCTGGGTTAGCGCCCCCCCTTGGGTTGTGCCGTGGCGGAGATCTTTGTGGGCTATACTCGGCCTTGTCTCAGGATGGTAAGTTGGTGGTTGAAGATATCCCTCTAGTGGTGTGGGGGCTGTGCTTTGGCAAAGTGGGTGGGGTTATATCCTGCCTGTTTGGCCCTGTCTGGGGGTATCATCGGATGGGGCCACAGTGTCTCCTGAACCCTCGTCTCAGCCTCTAGTATTTATGCTGCAGTAGTTTTGTGTCGGGGGCTAGGGTCAGTCTGTTATATCTGGACTATTTCTCCTGTCTTATCCGGTGTCCTGTGTCAATTTAAGTATGCTCTCTCTAATTCTCTCTTTCTTTCTCTCTCTCGGAGAACCTGAGCCCTAGGACCATGCCTCAGGACTACCTGGCATGATGACTCCTTGCTGTCCCTGGCTGTGCTGCTGCCAGTTTCAACTGTTCTGCCTGCGGCTATGGAAACCTGACCTGTTCACCGGACGTGCTACCTGTCCCAGACCTGCGGTTTTCAACTCTCTAGAGACAGCAGGAGCATTTACTCCTGGGTGCTGACCTGTTGCACCCTCGACAACTACTGTGATTAATATTATTTGACAATGCTGGTCATTTATGAACATCTTGGTCATGTTCTGTTATAATCTCCACCCGGCACAGCCAGAAAGAACTGGCCACCCCTCATAGCCTGGTTCCTCTCTAGGTTTCTTCCTAAGTTTTGGCCTTCTCGGGAGTTTTTCCAAGCCACCGTGCTTCTACACCTGATTGCTTGCTGTTTGGGTTTTAGTCTGGGTTTCTATACAGGACTTGAGATATCAGCTGATGTAGAAGGGCTTTATAAATATAAATACATTTGTTTTTGATTTATTCTTATTCCATTACTTAGATTTGTGTGTATTAGGTATTTGTTGTGACATTGGTAGATATTTACTGCACTGCTGGAGTTAGAAACACAAGCATTTAGTTAGATATTACTGTACTGTTGGAGCTAGGAACACAAGCATTTAGTTAGATATTACTGCACTGTTGGAGCTAGGAACACAAGCATTTAGTTAGATATTACTGTACTGTTGGAGCTAGGAACACAAGCATTTGGTTAGATATTACTGCACTGTTGGAGCTAGAAACACAAGCATTTAACTACACCCGCAATAACATACATATGTGACAAATAACATTTAAATTCTTATGAAGGTCACTTGTGTAAAATGGTTTAGATGGTAAATATTTGTCCCCTTAGCAGTTCATCACGTAAGCAAAAGGGAATATGTTCCATCATCTGTTAATTTACATTAGTGCAAATTGTCCACTGATATTGGTGTAATTTCTCACCCCTTTTGGCTGTATGAAAGTTAATTTTCCTTCAGACACACACATTTGTTCTTTGCTATTATGAAGGTCATTTGAGTGAAATGTACTTTTCCCCACTGATTCACCCCACCTCTTTACATTGCTTATGCATATTCGGTGGCCTGACTGCATCCAGACTATGTCAAAGGTCCATCCTGGTAGATCTGAACCTAATGCAGCTTGGAGTGATCAGATGACAGAAGTCATATTTAGGTGCCAGGTGTAACTGAGGCCATAGATGCTCTATATCATTTACTGTGTTTGAGTGTTTTATATAATATGACTAAATTGGTTTCTTTCTGTGTTACAGGGGCAGTCAAGAAATGAAACGGCAAGGCCACAGAACATGACATAAGCAGAGCTGTGGGAGACCACCTCAAGCCCCTGGTAGAGCCGGGGGTGGTGTTTACCACTCCACCACGCCTTCAGCAGGCTTGACAAGTGGGATTGAGACTGATTTTCATACCAAGATGGACCAAGAGTCTGTTGATTGGTCGGTCATTGGGTTAATTTGTTTTGCAATATGTTCAAATCAAATCAAGCTTAATTTATACAGCACATTTCAGACATGGATGCAACACAATGGCTTCACAGGAAAAAACAATGAAAATAAAGAGATATTTAGTACAAACTTAAGAGAAAAAAACAAAACAACTGAAAGACTAATGAGCATTGTAAAGAAATGCCATTGATTAAAATATTAACAATATGATGCTATATCCAACCCAAAATATAACTTGTTTTTTAGGAGGGGTTCTGAAAGACACTATGGGGGTGTCCACTGAAAGTTGACTAGTAACAACAACTGGGACCTAAAAGACACCCACCATGAGACCCACTAAATCTGCCCAAGAAGAGGCAAACAAAAGAAAAACCAACACCAAACTTAAAGACAGGAAGCAAACCAAAAAGGTGGAGCAACTAAAGGTGTTGACTCTCCACATCTATCAAGACAACTGGACAACTGAATTTTGTCTCTTATATAATAAGGGACTATCATTTGTCACAATATCACAGGCCACAGACTTTGATAAAGACTTCCAAAAGTGTTTCCGCTGTTTAAGATCAACTGAGTTTTTTTTAAATGGGGTTTCTCCCTGTGCACCTGCCAATGTAAATCCTTTGAACGAGACAAGTTACCAGACAGGACATATTGCTGATGTTCTTCCCATTAATAACCTGAATGACAATTAACTTGTGGGCGGTGGTGGTTTTTCCAAGAGTTTTTCCTAGCCACCGTGCTTCTACACCTGCATTTTTTGCTGTTTTCGGCTGGGTTTCTGTACAGCACTTCGAGATATTAGCTGATGTACAAAGGGCTAAATAAAATAAACTTGATTTGATTTGACTAACGGGGTCACACCAATCAGTGCGTCCTAAGTGCTAACGAGCTAGACGTGCTAAAGTTCAACCTCAAAACAAAAATGGAAAAACCAAAGCCTGTAACATTTTCCCCCTTAAGAAAACAAATATATCCTATGTTTTTGTTGGACAAGTTTGCTCACCACCGACAGAAAACAACTTTCATTTCACATAATCAACTACAATGCTTCTACAATATAAACATAGTGTCTACTGGCTGTCAACAATTAAAATCAAGAAAAAACACATATTTCTAAATAATAATATACTATCGTATTATTTTTTAAATCATTTTTCTTTCAATAGAATCATAAAACTAACTCGCTTCTAGAACTCTCATCCCCTTGGAACGAGCCCCCCAAAAAAATCGTCTCCAATACGGAAAAACGTGCAGTGAAAATAAATTGTGATCCATGGCAACGCACTGGCTAAACGCAAAACTTGTTGACTGCCCACCCTTGAGACAATCAGCAACCAACTCCTGCAATATCCGTAGTAACTTTTCACCTTACTTCTCTCTCTCTTTTCAGGGTTCACTCGATAGGCATGTTGTTGGATCGGGGCCCAGTCCCCAATGTCATGCATTTGGGTTAGCACATCTGAGAATGAACCCTGATATTCTAAAAGCAGGGCAACATTGTCAATATAATTGTACCCAAAAATGGTCAGCTGGTTGCATAACTAATTATGATTACTAAATGTTACATAATTGTAAATATGAAAATCAAAACCAAATGTACACCCCTTTGTTAATATGTATTGGCAATAATTAACTTAAGGGTGAGACATGGAATAATAAAACATGTATCTTTTGTCAGGCTGGATGTTTGAAATATGAGGTGATTTGAGTCATGCTTCTTCAGTAGTGGAATAAAGACAATTAGCATTTGAATGTTGTAAAGAAATACTGGAGTGATGTCAGATTGTTAATAAAATTGATTATAGACCAATTTATTATACTGCTTTCATGTTATGTATATACACAAACATCTGCAACAATTATCATATTACATGTATTTTTTTAAACAAGCAGCTTTTTCAACTTGTAGAAAATAGCTAGCTACATTTTGAAGTGCTGCATTTTGATTAAAGTGGGTCACCAACGCAGAAAGTGCAACACAGCTCGTTTTTTGTTGTCACTTTTTGTTAAATAATACTCTTTCAATTCAGAGCCTGGATTTTCCCCTGAGGCTAATATCCATATCATGCTGCAATCAATTGAACAGGGCAAAGGATAAGGTAGAACATCATTAAAGTACTCCTACTACAATGTTAAAACATTCTACATTGTGACATTATTTCATTGATATCATGAAACAACTCCTTCATGTATTTTCTTATGTTTGATAAGAGATCTTTTATCAGAGTATCTCTTGTCACATTGATCACAACTATGAGGTTTCTCTCCTGTGTGTGTTCTCTGGTGTGTCGTCAGATAGTTAGATGCAACAAACCTCTTCCGACATTGATCACAGCCATAAGGTTTCTCTCCAGTGTGTGCTCTCTGGTGCACCATCAGGCTGCCTGACTGAGTAAACCTCTTCCCACATTGATCACAGCCATAAGGTTTTTCTTCTGTGTGTGTTCTCTGGTGTTTTTTAAGTTCTGATGAAGATGTGCAACCTTTCCCACAGTCAGAGCAGAAGTGAGATTTCTTCCCTGTGGGTCTCTGCTGGTGTTTCTTGAGGTGTTTTGATGTGGAGAGACTCTTCTCTGCCTCGTCAGCATCATGAGGTTGTTGAGGCTCCCCAGAGGATCCACAATAGTCACGTCTCTCTTCTGTGTGAACAACAAGTCAGACAGATGGTTTAAGGCCCACAACAGCAAAAATCTACTGTAAAAAAGGTGATGCCAACAGCGTAGCCATGATGTTGTACAAACAATGACGTCCGTAATGAATGTTCAATATTTGACATTTGTCTTATGACAGTCAAGTGAACAACAATAGTCATATTTTGTCTTGTTTTCACATTAGTAGTAACATCGACGATTGTATGCTAAAAATACGTTTTTAAAGTTGTTGAAATCCTAAGCAGTGTGCCAGACAACCTTTGGTCTCCAATATAGGCACCTTTCTGTAGGTCTATGTTGTTGTTGGGGGAAGTTATGGGTCCTACAGTAGGTCTATGTTGTTGTTAGGTGAAGTTATGGGTCCTACAGTAGGTCTATGTTGTTAGGTGAAGTTATGGGTCCTACAGTAGGTCTATGGTATAACTAGCGGTTTCCGCATTAGCTTGGAGGAGTTTCTGCAACCAAATTGCATTTTAGCAAACACAAAGGGCAGAGAGCGATGCAGAGAGCGATGCATCTATTTGGGGATGTCTGATAGTATTTACGCACCACCACTAATGATTTGTGGAGCTTCTCAAAGTAATTTTCACTTCATCTCAAACAGCAAGTAAACAATGTCTTACTAAAATCAATTGGCGAATGACAATAGTTCCTCAAAGTATTTGTAAAATATTTCCAGCTCTCACTCTTGTACACATGCATGACAGGGAAAAATGTTACTCTCTGATCCAGTGGATATGTCATAAAATACCTGATTACTTCTTATCCCTTACACAAATAGCCTACAGCTGTGTCTGTCCCAAACTCACTGGCGCGGGAAACTGAGGGCCCAGAATATTTTAAATCAAGTTTCGGACGACCTAGGTGATAGAACATGAAACATTGTATCAACTATGTAGACAGGCCATGAGCAGCCAATGTGATTTATTTTATCTGGATATTTTCTAGCTGTTTTTATTTGTTGGCTTTATGTAGGCTATTTTTACATAGTTGGCAATGGCAATAAAAGTTATTTAGATTTGTATAATTTTCATTTAGATAGAATGTAGATTAATCACAGATAATGATTTTGAGATAAAGACTATTATAATTATTATTACTATTACAAATTAAATGAAATTGTTCCAGTAAAATGTGAATATGAAAATCATAACTGGCACCAGATCAGTAGAAATGGTCAGATAAATTGGCACTACAAATGGAAAAGGTTGCCGACTGCTGTTGTAGCCTATTACTGGAAACTTCAGGAGCATAACGTCAGAATTTACGAAGACCAGCAGCAGGAGAATGCTAAGGAAGAGTTGTTTTTCTTATGGTTAGGCTTATCTTGATCTCTGGTTCCCTCGAGTCATTTGTGTGTCTCAATTATTTAATAAAACTGGTGATTCCTATGTTGATGATGTAAAGAATATTTGCTGCTCTGTGGTGTGTAATGAGGAGCAACCAGACGCTGCACGCATTTATGAAATTGCTTATTCCAGTTACTAATAAGCATGCACCCATTAAGAAAATTACTGTAAAAGCTGTTAAATCCCAGTGGATTGATGAGGAATTGAAAAATGGTATGGTTGAGAAGGATGAGGGAAAAGGAATGGCAAATAAGTCTGGCTGTACAACCGATTGGCAAACATCCTGCAAATTGAGAAATCATGTGTCTAAACTGAATAAAAAGAAAAAAACGACAAAATGAAACAAAGTTAAAGGACATAAAGAATGATAGTAAAAAGCTTTGGAGAACCTTACATACAATTTTGGGAAAAAATGTACTGAATCAGATGGCTCATTCATCACAAAGCCCACTACTGTTATGATTTTTTCAGTGGCAAGATTAGCAAACTTAAGCATGACATACCAGCAACAAACGCTGACACTACACATCCAAGTATATCTGACCAAATTATGAAAGACAAGCATTGTAATTTAGAATTCCGTAAAGTCAGTGTGGAAGAGGTGAAAAAATTATTGTTGTCTATCAACAATGACAAGCCACCGGGGTCTGACAATCTAGATGGAAAATTACTGAGGATAATAGCGGACTATATAGGCACTCCTATTTTACGTATCTTTAATTTAAGCCTACTAGAGAGCGTGTGCCCTCAGGCCTGGAGGGAAGCTAAAGTCATTCCACATGTGCTATGTTCTGCATAGTTAGCTCCAGGTAAATTGTTGCACTTATTCAGCCATTCTGTGACCAAAAACAAGCTACATATGGACAGTACCAAAATAAACTGACTCTGGAAATGACAAAGCACCTCATAACCTTGCTGGAAATGGGACAAACGGACCCCTTCTGTGGTAACAGACTGGGACGATTTGTAATCAAATCTAATTCCCAGGAACGGGGTTCAAATGAACCACAGAGACTGTGTGGGATAATAACATGGCCGTGTCCAACCCTGCTTGTTCCCTCGACTCCACTACCAACCACCAATCTCCAACAGGGCCCTTAACCTGTATCACTAGACACTTCATAGTGAGCTACAGGTAGGAATCAGCAATGAATCCCAATAATGAGCCACCTATGGGAGGGGTAACCCTTTGTGGACAAATCTCTCAACGTATTACTGCTACCCTGGGGAGATTGATATACCCCTTGAACATCGGCTCCAACCCTCGTCGGATGTGGCAGGGCTTAACACATCAGACTACTAAGGGAAGCACAGCCGATAGCTGCTCAGTGACACGAGCCTACCAGACGAGCTAAATTACTTCTATGCTCGCATTGAGGAAAGTAACACTGAAACATGCATGACAGCATCAGCTGTTCTGGACGACTTTGTAATCACGCTCTCCGCAGCCGATGTGAGTAAGACCAGCCGATAGCTTCAAGTACCTTGGTATCCACATACTTGGTGTCCACATTATAGGCTTAGTTAACTGGTGAACTGTTGAAATCATGGAAACATAATGACGATTCTAATTCTAGATTTGGAATAGAATGTGCAGCACCTTGAATATATTGTTGTTTGACTACCAATTAATAAACCAGGGAGGAATTACTGACAGAGTAGGAGCATGGTGGAGACATCCAAGAGAGGGAAATCAGGAAGGGAAATGGCAGCAAGTAGTGCAGACGAAAGGGATAACAAGTTGGTGAAGCAACAGATGTGCTGGAATGAGAACAATATACAGTGGGGCAAAAAAGTATTTAGTCAGCCACCAATTGTGCAAGTTCTCCCACTTAAAAATAGGAGAGAGTCCTGTAATTTTCATCATAGGTACACTTCAACTATGACAGACAAAATGAGAGAAAAAAATCCAGAAAATCACATTGTAGGATTTTTAATGAATTTGTTTGCCAATTATGGTGGAAAATAAGTATTTGGTCACCTACAAACAAGCAAGATTTCTCGCTCTCACAGACATGTAACTTCTTCTTTAAGAGGCTCCTCTGTCCTCCACTCGTTACCTGTATTAATGGCACCTGTTTGAACTTGTTATCAGTATAAAAGACACCTGTCCACAACCTCAAACATCAATCAATAAATTATTAGTAACCTTCGTCCAAACCTAGCAGTTTCCGCATTAGCTTGGAGGAGTTTCTACAACAAAATTGCGTTTGCATTGCCCTCACTGCAGCAGTGATAAATTGCATTAATAATAAACGAATAAAACATCTAAGAAGCTAGACATCATTGTGAAGGCGGCAAATAGATTTCTGGATCTCCAGGACTTCAGACGAAATGTTACAGGGAGTACTGAATGAAGACGTTCCACCCCTCCCAGGTTCCTGAACCTGTGTAGGGATCTGAAAAGTACAATTTTTGTTTGAAATTCAGGGTAGTGGAGTGATTTGTGGCCTGCTGGAGGTCCTTTTGCAGGGCTCTGGCAGTGCTCCTCCTTGCACAAAGGCGGAGATAGTGGTCCTGCTGCCGGGTTGTTGCCCTCCTACGGCCTCCTCCACGTCTCCTGATGTACTGGCCTGTCTCCTGGTAGCGCCTCCATGCTCTGGACCCTACGCTGACAGACACAGCAAACCTTCTTGCCACAGCTCGCATTGATGTGCCATCCTGGATGAGCTGCACTACCTGAGCCACTTGTGTGGGTTGTAGACTCCGTCTCATGCTACCACTAGAGTGAAAGCACCGCCAGCATTCAAAAGTGACCAAAACATCAGCCAGGAAGCATAGGAACTGAGAAGTGGTCTGTGGTCACCACCTGCAGAACCACTCCTTTATTGGCGGTGTCTTGCTAATTGCCTATAATTTCCACCTTTTGTCTATTCCATTTGCACAACAGCATGTGAAATTTATTGTCAATCAGTGTTGCTTCCTAAGTGGACAGTTTGATTTCACAGAAGTGTGATTGACTTGGAGTTACATTGTGTTGTTTAAGTGTTCCCTTTATTTTTTTGAGCAGTGTATATTCATACTTTGCTTACTCCTCTCTGATAAGATACCGCTGCACAAACATGCTTATCTAGGCTTACACCAGCACTGGTACCAGGCAGTATTACCTAGCTACGTTTGCTCTGACTCTTAATACATTTAGCAAGCTAGCTAGCCCGCTAAGTAGCGATTAGCAGCTAACATTATTTGAGCAACACCTTGCTAAGAAAAGACAATCTTTCACCTTTAATGTAATGGCATGAAAATAATTGCCAGAATATTATACAATGACTTATCAACAGCTCTAACACATAGACCCCCACAGGAAATCTACACTGGCAGTTATAGAAAGACCCATTTACTATATAACCATTGATTCTTGAAGAATATAACTTATAAATGTCTCAAATGTTTTAACCGTATTACCCCACCAGAAACCAAAACATAAGCTTGTATAACACCACTGTTTGTAAACAAATACTATATGGCTGAGGAGTAGGGTCGAACCAAGCGTTCTGACCTCACAATGACAGTAAAGCACCCAAGCTAACTGGCTAACGTTGGATAGCTTGCTAGACACAAATCAGAGAAAACCTCACTCTTACCATTTTACTTGCCCTAGCAGAGCTGGTTAGGCTGTTTTCATGTTATCCAGAGCGTTGGTGACTAACTGTGCTGCTGGAAACAATTTAAATTAGAGCTTTTTTGCAGATGTTTACTGACACCGGCCATATTCAACGGGTGTTGAGCGTTATTAAATTCATCAGTTATTCTGCGCTCTAATCAAGTCAATAAACATTGGGTAGTTAGTTAGAATATAGTTACTATACTGGCAAGTTTGATGTATAAGTAGCCAACTAACGTTAGGTAGCTAGCTCACATACTGGTACATACTGCTGTAAAGATATGCTATACGTTTTGTAAGGATAGTGTAGCTAACATAACGTGTAAGGTAACTTATTTGAAAAGTCATTACTTTGTTGCATTGCTCAACATTTGTCATAATTATTTAAAGCAGTTCATTTATATCCGCTCTCTCGTTGGACTTCGGCTGCATATTTTCCCCCATTTTCTTCAAATCTGAAAACGTTGAAGCCACGCCCATTTTCTGAAGAATTGCATTATGGGCCCTAAAGTACAGCGTGTTTGTCATATTTTGGCGAATTTAGTATGACATCCGGGAACTTTTGGCATACCAACTACATCATACTATGACCAATAAGCAGACTATATACTCAATTAACATCACAAATAGTGCAGTTAGTATGAGTATTCTAACACAGCTCAGGGCAGCCATTTTGTTTGTTTAAAAACTAGGTTGCCCCTTTAAAAAAAGCCACAACAATCAATCAACCAATCTGCAGTTCAACTAAGAACCAAGCAGTAATTCCACCACTGTTTTGGTAATAAGATGATGGATGGGGCTTGAGAAATGTAACTACTCTCTAATTCATAGACAGACCGATGGATGTAAGGACTGACCATCCATGATATCAACATTATAGTTTTAACCATGTTGAGGCTATACAGTCTTGATTTACATTGTTTCTAAACATTGGAGTAAAAAAAGCTTATTTGGGGTTCTGATGGGCTAAACAGTTGAACTAAGCGCATGAGGCATGTGTTATATTCTTCAAGAATCAATGCCTATAAATAAATAATTTTGAAAGTCAAAATATGGATGTAGCAATTGCATATTTCCCCTTTAACACCAAACATCAGTTCAACAACTGCAGAGTTTGTACCTCTGTTTTTAAGACAGTACTTACCAGTGTCCTCCTCTTTAACTGAAACGTCTTTCTCTTCTTTCACTGTAACACCCTCTACTTGTTTTTGTATAGTAAAAGGCTCTTTCACTCTGAACGCCTCTTCCTCTTCTTTCACTGAAATGTCTTTCTCTTCTTCTTTCACTGTAACATCCTCACCCTCTACTTCTTGTTTTTGTATTGTAACAGCCTCCTCTACCTCCTCCTCTTTCACGAGAGCTTCTTTCTCCATCCAGCAGACCTTCTCTTCTTCAGCAGGAACGGGGTTAAGTTTGAGACTGGAGCTATGAGGCATGTACTGAAGTTGCTAAGCGGTATAATTCAAAGCAGTGTCACTTTATCAGCAGCATGTGATCAATGACGTCTGAAGAATCATTTCGTCGAACACCTGATTGGTTTGGTATTGGGCTCGTTCGACATTGCAGCCGACAGTGCAGGTGGCTGCTGACTGCTGATTGACTAAATTACAAATCACCTTGCGTCATAAATAACTACTCGTTATTATTTATAAATCAGTCAGCCAGTCACCGTTTACCCACAACGCAGCATGGATTTGATGCTCTCGAACACGGCCAGTGGTTTAATATATGACATAATGGCTACTCTGCTACGGCGTGGGACTTCATCTATAAAAATGTGGCTGTTCTAAATTCAGTGTCGCTCAAATCGTTGAGTAATGAACCTATTTTTTTTTGACACAATTGGCTGGAAAGAGCCAATGATTCAGAAAGTTTTGTTTCCCCATTGCTACTTTTCAGCATGTTTTCTGTGAATTAGACTACGGGATATTTGTAACTTTTTCTCCGGTAACGTTAGTTGGTCTCGCTGACCATTACCGTGCTGGTTGGCTACGCTGGTTAGGCTAATAGCTAGTTGGCTAAATAGCTAACGTTAGCTGGTTGGCTAATATAACTGCATATAGCTAACGTTAGATGGCTGGCTAAGATAACTGCATATAGCTAATGTTAGCTGGCTGGCTAAGATAACAGCATATAGCTAATGTTAGCTGGCTGGCTAAGATAACAGCATATAGCTAATGTTAGATGGCTGGCTAAGATAAATGCATATAGCTAACGTTAGCTGGCTGGCTAAGATAACTGCATATAGATAAAATTCTTTGATATTTGGTTGGATGGCGTTCTGTATTTACAAAACTGGTTTACTTTAATCACTCAAGTAATGAGTGCAAATTATTGGTTTAATTTGAAGTTCTACATTTGAGGTTATTGCTGTTGTAGTATACATCATAGGGAATAGGCTGATCCTCCATATTACTTCACACCTGACTTTGGCATTCTTCTGAATTCTGATTGGTTTAATGTAGTAACTCCAAAAATAGAACAGTGAGGTGTAACTTTGCATTGTTAAAAATATTTTATTTATCTTTTTATAAACAATACAAACGACAACATCATACAAACATTAACTACATCACACCTGCCCAGACCCACTAGAACACACCTCCATCTACATTAACTACATCACACCTGCCCAGGCCAACTAGAACACATCTCCATTAACTACATCACACCTGCCCAGACCCACTAGAACACACCTCCATCTCAATTAACTACATCACACCTGCCCACACCCACTAGAACACACCTCCATCTCCATTAACTACATCACACCTGCCCAGACCCACTAGAACACACCTCCATCTCCAGTGCCCGCATCAGCACCATTTTATTTCTCTCTGTCGCCCACTCACTTTCAACTTTTAGATAATAAAGCATTTTACCATTCAATTGAATTAACAACAGAGGATTGGTTGATTTCCAGGTTTTAATTAAGTATAATTTTTAAGATGATTTATAAAAAAAAGTATCGTCCAACTCTGGGGTATCTCACTGCATCCTCAAATGTCATGTTTTGAAATATACAGACAGACGGATTAAAAGTAATTTTACATTGTGTAATTGTTCTTCTGACAGCCAACTTTCTAACTCCGCCCATAACTTCATGACGTCATTACATTCCCAGAAGGATTATTGAGTCATTGTTAGTTTTACACTGAAGACATGACTCTGTGGTTGTGCTGTAGAATTTGTGGATTTTGTCTCTTGTATAATAAGGGACTATCATTTGTCCCAACATCACAGGCCACAGACTTTGATGCAGTTAAAGACTTCCAAAAGTTATTCTGCAGTTTAAGATCAACTGAGTTTTTTGTGCACCTGCCAATGTAAATCCTTTGAACGAGACAAGTTACCAGACAGGACATATTGCAAATGTTCTTCCCATTGATAACCTGAATGACAATTAACTTGTGGGCGTATGTGGTGATGACGTCCAATTCGATGACGTTGTCCATCGGGATTGCCCAAAAAAGAAGACGCTCTGGATTGATCACTGGAGTCAGATGTGAAGGAGGAGGTTGATCATCAGGAGTCAGATGTGAAGGAGGAGGTTGATCATCAGGAGTCAGATGTGAAGGAGGAGGTTGATCATCAGGAGTCAGATTAGATGTGGAGAGTCAACACCTTTAGTTGCTCCACCTTTTTGGTTTGCTTCCTGTCTTTAAGTTTGGTGTGGGTTTTTTCTTTTTGTTTGTCTTCTTGGGCAGATTTAGTGGTCTCATGGTGGGTGTCTTTTAGGTCCCAGTTGTTGTTACTAGTCAACTTTCAGTGGACACTGAGAGCAAAAACTGAACATTATGTTATAATACTTTTATTGCATCAACTGTTGTTTTATGCAACAGAATAGAGGTTCTTAGAACTATTGTGTCTGTGTCTTCTACTGAGGATGGGCCTCTGGGAGAAAACACTGACAGGAGATTTACAATGTCTTTTGGGTGATTAAAACCTAAAGAGACCACATTCCAGGGCATGAGTTACTGTTTCTGTTCTATATGGTACCAGGGAGAGATGAACCCCCTCCTAAAAAAAAAACACCTTGAACTTTGCATTGCATCCAATTAATATTTTAATCAATGGCATTTCCTTAGCTGCTCATTAGTCTTTCAGTTAGTCTTCTGTTTGTGTTACTAAATATTTCATTTTTTATTTGTTTTCTTGTGAAGCCATTGTGTTGCATCCATGTCTGAAATGTGCTGTATAAATAAAGCTTGATTTGATTTCAACAAATGAACCCAATGATTGACCAATCAAAAGACTCTTGGTCCCTCTTAGTATTTGTTAATGAATAGAATACAAGTTATACATATGAGATGAGTAATACATAGACAAGATACAGTAGAATAGGATAGAATACAGTATATACATATGAGATGAGTAATACATAGACTAAGATACAGTAGAATAGGATAGAATACAGTATATGAGATGAGTAATGCCAGATATGTAAACATCAGGAGATCCACGAAGGAAAGACAGTGATGGTGGTCAGTGACGTTGTTGCAAATGGTGGGTAAAATGGTAAAACGTTTGAGTTCATTTTGTCCTGGTCACTTTGCCTACTGTTTATTGTCACGTTGGGATGCAACCTTTGTTGTCATTTTTTAAACATTTTTATCATTTTACCCCCGTTTTTTCTCCCCAATTTCGATCTTGTCTCATCGCTGCAACTCCCCAATGGGCTCAGGAGGCGAAGGTCGAGTCATGCGTCCTCTGAAACATGACCCTCAAACCGCGCTTCTTAACACCCGCCCGCTTAACCCGGAAGCCAGCTGCACCAATGTGTAGGAGGAAACACCGGGCGACGCTTGGCCAATTGTGTGCCGCCCTATGAACTCCCGATCGCGTCAGGTTGTGTACAGCCCGGGATCGAACCCGGGTGACGCTCTAGTGTCGCCTCTAACACTGCCATGCAGTACATTTACATTTAAGTCATTTAGCAGACGCTCTTATCCAGAGCGACTTACAAATTGGAAAGTTCATACATATCATCCTGGTCCCCCATGGGGAATGAACACAACCTGGCGTTGCAAGCGCCATGCTCTACAACTGAGCACACGGGACCAGTACCTTAGACCACTGCACCACTTGGGTCTATAGTGACGCTCTAACACTGTGATCTAGTACCTTAGACTGCTGCACCACTAGGGTCTATAGTGACACCTCTAACACTGTGATCTAGTACCTTAGACTGCTGCACCACCTGGTCTATAGTGACACCTCTAACACTGTGATCTAGTACCTTAGACTGCTGCACCACTCTGGTCTATAGTGACCCTCTAACACTGTGATCTAGTACCTTAGACTGCTGCACCACTAGGGTCTATAGTGACACCTCTAACACTGTGATACAGTACCCTAGATGCTGCACCACTCTGGTCTATAGTGACACCTCTAACACTGTGATACAGTACCTTAGACTGCTGCACCACTCTGGTCTATAGTGACACCCTCAACACTGTGATACAGTACCTTAGACTGCTGCACCACTCTGGTCTATAGTGACACCTCTAACACTGTGATACAGTACCTTAGACTGCTGCACCACTAGGGTCTATAGGGACACCTCTAACACTGTGATCTAGTACCTTAGACTGCTGCACCACTAGGGTCTATAGTGACGCCTCAACACTGTGATCTAGTACCTTAGACTGCTGCACCACTCGGGTCTATAGTGACAACTCTAACACTGTGATACAGTACCTTAGACTGCTGCACTACTCGGGTATAACTTTTTTTAACCAATTCTGATGGTTGTTAAAAATGTAGGAGCAGTATAGACCTAGTCTGTTCATTATATACATCTACATGATGTATTGTTACACCATGTAGGAGCAGTATGACCTAGTCTGTTCATTATATACATCAATATGATGTATTGTTACACCATGTAGGAGCAGTATG
>NC_036862.1:6814794-6831854 GCF_002910315.2 Salvelinus sp. IW2-2015 | reverse complement strand
CATATGGAAGGAGGAGTTGATTCATTCAGGAGTCCATTATGTGAAGGAGGCAAGTTGAGTCATCAGTGAAACCTCTAGGTGTGCGCTGGCTGGCTTCCTCTTCCAGCTTGGTTCATGATTATGATACATTGAAGTTGGATACTGAAACGATGTATATTATTTACCTCTGTTTCATGAAGTGAGTCCCACTAAGTACTTGCCCCTATATATACAATGCATCGGGGAAACATCAGGACCCCTTCACTTTTTCCACATTTTTACCTAGTCAAAAGTGATTCAATTTCATTGTCCCCCCGCTCCCAATCTGACACCAATAACCATAATTGACAGCACCATACCCCAGAAAACAGCACCATGTCCCCCATACCATTCCCACAAATACCCCAGAATGGACCCCAAAGCCCAAAGACAGGCTGTAACAAGTATACATACAATGTAAATTGAAAACAACACTAACACAAATTTCTATTATCCTATTTAAAAAACGTGTTAAGGAGGCCGATTTCTAAAGTTGACCCCATCAAAACTTGAAATGGCTGTTATAGAAAGGTTGTTAAAAGAAATATACTACATATGATATGAAAATGTATGTTACACCAAGTAGGTTTTAGAGAATAGAAGCAGTATCTAGACCTAGTTTGTTCATTATATTCATACTACCACTTAAAGTAGAATTGGGCACTTGAGGTGGGTATCACCGTTGAAGCCTTTTTTTAAAGAAAAACAATATTTTTCATTTATTTACCCTGTTTTTGCTTTGTCAATTATGGGGTATTGTGATGTCATTATGGGGCAATGTGATGTCTATGGGGTATTGTGATTTCATTATGGGTTATTGTGTAGATTGATGAGATGGAAGGGGAAAATGATTGAATCAATTTTAGAATAAGGCTGTAAAAAATGTGGAAAAAGTGAAGGGGTCTGAATGCTTTCCGAATGCATTGTATATATAGGGCAGACTTAGTGACATCACTTCATGAAACAGGAGGTACAAATATATAACATGTTCACAGTATCAACATTCAATGTTATCAAAATATATGACCAAGCTGAAAGGAAACGCCAGCCCAGCCACAAACCTAGAGGTTCACTGATGATCAACCTCCTCCTTCACATCTGACTCCTGATGATCAACCTCCTCCTCATATCCGACTCCTGATGATCAACCTCCTCCTTCACATCTGACTCCTGATGATCAACCTCCTCCTTCACATCTGACTCCTGATGATCAACCTCCTCCTTCACATCTGACTCCAGTGATCAATCCAGAGCGTCTTCTTTTTTGGGAATCCCGATGGACGACTCATCGAATTAGGACGTCATCACCACAACGCCCACAAGTTAATTGTCATTCAGGTTATCAATGGGAAGAACATTAGAATATGTCCTGTCTGGTAACTTGTCTCGTTCAAAGGATTTACATTGGCAGGTGCACGAGAACACCATTAAAAAACTCAGTTGATCTTAAACTGCGAAAACTTTTGGAAGTCTTTAACTGCATCAAAGTCTGTGGCCTGTGATGTTGGACAAATGATAGTCCCTTATTATACAAGAGACAAAATTCACAAATTCTACAGCACAACCGCAGAGTCATGTCTTCAGTGTAAACTAACAATGACTCAATAATCCTTCTGGAATGTTATGATGTCATAAAGTTATGGGCGGAGTAGAAAGTTGGCTGTCAGAAGTACAGTTATACAATGTAAAATTACTTTTAATCTGTCTGTCTGTATATTTCAAAACATGGCATTTGAGGGTGCAGTGAGATACCCCAGAGTTGGACGATACTTTTCTCATAAATCATCTTAAAATTATACTTAATTAAAACCTGGAAATCAACCAATCCTCTGTTTTAATTCAATAGAAAGGTAAATGCTTTATTATCTAAAAGTTGAAAGTGACGGAGGAGAAAAAAAAATGGTGCTGATGCGGAGGCGCTGGAGATGGAGGGTGTGTTCTAGGGGTCTGGGCAGGTGTGATTTAGTTAATGGAGATGGAGGTGTGTTCTAGTGGGTCTGGCAGGTGTGATGTAGTTAATGGAGATGGAGGTGTGTTCTAGGGTTCGGGCAGGTGTGATGTAGTTAATGGCGGGATGAAAGGTGATCTGTCTCTAATGGGCTGAGTCTCAGGGCAGGCAAGACTTTGTCCAAGAATGTTCTCCGATAACACTGTTTAATGCAGGAGATTATTTTACGTGTGACTATATCAGGAGGTTATAGGTGCTGTCTACATCTGAAGAACAAGATAGCTCTAAGAGGTTTGAGAGGTCTCCACGCTAAGACAGTTGTGGATAGATTAGGCAAAGTATTAATGATGAGCGCAACTGGACAGCCAGCCCATGGAGACTCGTGATTGCAGCTAGACGTTGTGTACTCTATGCTGCAAAAGCGCTTCTCGCCCACACATTTGCCACTTCAGCGTGGCGAGGTCGGTCGGTTTTTGAGGCCTTCAGTTGGTACGTATGGTGACTGCCCAATTTCAAACTGATTGGAGCGGCTAGTGTGGAATGGGAGGGATCGAGTTGGAGGGTGTGTGGGTGTCTAGTGGGGTCTGGGCAGGTGATTTTTTTTGTTCAGGCTCCCATTTCGCACTCAGAGCCTTTCTTTCTTTAGGAACAAAGATATAAACGCCAACATGCAACTCAATAAGCATTTTTGAACGAGTTACATTAATAATAAATCAGTCAATGTTGAAAGAAATTCAGTAGGCCCTAAGCAAGGGGAAATGGGCATCAGGTATGCGGAACTGTAGTATCGTCTGTGAGTTGATGCCAATGACTTAAGCCAGTCCAGTAAAGCATTTAAGTAAGATTCGGGCGGTGGATTGACATGAAGAGTTAAGTGTTGTCCCCTCCCATAACCAATAAAACCCCTCCCGACCCGCTCAATCCCAAGGGGGCACCCGCCGTGGCCAACAACCTGGAACAATCATGCCATGAAAAATCCCGTTATGTTTCTGGTGCTCCACACAACGCATACAACAAGTGGTGGTTCCGTATAATGAAAGGTGGGGATTGCGGGGTGAATGATAGTGGCAAATAAAATCAGTATAGATTAACATTTTCCAAGATGGCCAACCAAAATAGTAATCTCACCTCTAAACACCGCTAATCTGTGAGTTTTAAAGCCTTGGATCCTATTACAATTTGGATAAAGATTAAACCTACAAATATCAGAAAAGTGAAATGCTTGATAGAAGAATGCCACATAGCGCCCTTCACGTGTTGTGGAACCGATTATATTATGGGCGTGGTGATGCAGGTATACGAAGGACATGGGCGCGTCGTGGTATTCCCAATGATGTTATACTACAAACAGAAAATAAACTTTAAAATGCTTTGTATAACTTTAAATTAAAACCAAATAATTTGCACTCATGACCTTGAGTGCGATTAAAGTAAAATGGCTAAACCACAGTTTTGGGTGCATCAAAAACTCCATCGATAATATTTTATCTAAGAGTTGCCAACTTTTCTATACTCCATCCCCCAGCAACCCAAAGGCCCACTGAATATCATTTCACCAAGCCGTGGATTAAATTGGTCCAGTAGCTTCCGTTGAAGCCTACAACAACCTGCCATGTCCGAGTTAGTCGTATATGTGCCAGCCATATTTTTTCTTGACCAAAGAGAAAGGGTGACATAAACCAGATATGCTCCCACTACATATTTGCAGGTTTAGTTCCTCCCTTAAGGCCCCATTTTTCCAGAGGCTAGAGAACTAAATAGTAGCTTTTGGTTAATTCTTGAGATTCAACCCTAGCATTTTGTGTGGATTTAGGCTTCTTAGCTACTTTCAAACTCATGAACCTTGACCACGAACATGTTGTGTCTATTACATTTCTTAGCTATATGTCTTGGTTTCACCTCCATTTAGTAGTACATCATTCCTTCAATCCGTGACCTAGTCTGTTCATTATATACATCTACATGATGTATTGTTACACCATGTAGGAGCAGTATAGACCTAGTCTGTTCATTATATACATCTACATGATGTACTGTTACAACACGTAGGAGCAGTATAGACCTAGTCTGTTCATTATATACATCTACATGATGTATTGTTACACCATGTAGGAGCAGTATAGACCTAGTCTGTTCATTATATACATCTATATGATGTATTGTTACACCATGTAGTAGCAGTATAGACCTAGTCTGTTCATTATATACATCTACATGATGTATTGTTACACCATGTAGGAGCAGTATGGACCTAGTCTGTTCATTATATACATATACATGATGTATTGGTACACCATGTAGGAGCAGTATGGACCTACAGTAGCTTGCTAATTATTTAGATTTATTTTGACTTAATGAAACTGCCTTAAATGTGCTGTAATAAGCATTTTTTATTCTCACTAATCAATCAACACATTCCTGTCTTTGTATGTCTCAATATAATAGTATTATTTAATTAAATCCATTTAAAATAATCTTTGTCTGAAAATAAAATATGATCCTCAACTGCGTTTCCCCTCCAGTCAGCAGACGGCGATGTGCGTCTTTCAGGCGATGCTGCCAGTGTGACGTATAATCTAGTGGACGGTTCTTCATAAACAGCTTGTCAACCACCTCGGTAGCTTGCTAGCCAACATAGCCGAAAGATTCAAGCTATTTATACGCTTTCGGTGTATATTAGCGACTGTGTTTTAGACACACTTCTGTCGTATCTACTTGTTAACCTATTTAATTTAATATTACGTTATTTTGTATTAGTCAGCTATAGTAGCTGGCTGGTTAAATTAGCACTAGCCTAGTCGCTAATGATAGCTAGCTAGCTAACATCCTCGAACATGAGCTCCCTAAACTTCTCTCCTCCTGTTAAAAAAGAGGCGGTCTGCTGGACGGAGAAAGAAGCTCTGGGGCAGAACATTGTCGTGAAAGAGGAGGAGGGAGAAGAGGTTGTCACAGTAAAACAAGAAGTAGAGGGTGAGGCTGTTACAGTGAAAGAAGAAGAGAAAGACGTTTCAGTGAAAGAAGAGGAATATGCCGTTTTTGGGATGAAGAGGGGGAGATTACTGTCACATTAGAGGAGGACGAAGAAGAGAAGACTGGAGATCTGATTAACACCAGGAAATACAGTGAGTACTATCTAATAAAACAGGGACATTGATCTGATAACACCAGTAAATACAGTGAGTACTATCTTATAAAACAGGGACATTGATCTGATTAACACCAGTAAATACAGTGAGTACTATCTTATAAAACAGGGACATTGATCTGATTAACACCAGTAAATACAGTGAGTACTATCTTATATAACAGGGACATTGATCTGATTAACACCAGTAAATACAGGGAGTACTATCTTATAAAAAAGGGACATTGATCTGATTAACACCAGTAAATACAGTGAGTACTTCTTATAAAAAGGGGCACAAACTCTGCAGTTGTTGAACTAATGGTGGTGATTTTTAAAGGGCATTCTACACTTGAATATGTTTTTGTCGTGGGAATTGTTCATGACGTCCTCCAGTGATTTTTAACTTTTCCGTTGAAAAGTGATAATAAATACAGTTAAGTATAAACACACCTAAGGGAACAAATAAATGTTTGAGCAAAATAGTGTTTTTTTAGACAACTGCAAACTAGGAGTGAGTGATCATAGTAAGGCCTTCAAGGAGTTGGGCTTGATGGAAGTCGTGATGTCTCCAATAGAGACTGATCTTCATGTGAATATTCATTATTCTTTTTAAATCCTTCCTGTTCTGGTCAAGTTGGTTGTTGATCATTGCTAGAAACCATTTTCAAGTCTTTCCATAGATTTTAAAGACGATTTAAGTCCAAACAGTAACTAGGCACTCAGGAACATTCAATGTCATGTTGTAACTCTCAGATTTTGACGATTTAAGTCCAAACTGTAAACTAGGCCACTCAGGGAACATCAATGTCATCTTGTGTAAGCTCCTCCATGTAGATTTGCCTTGTGGTTTAGGTATTATTGTCCTGTTAATACAAGTTTTCTAGGCACAGAAACTTCTTAAATAATTTAAGAGTTGCTAAATCCAATGGTTCTAACCGAGAGTCACCTTTACTTTATTGACAACACCCAAAGATACTGTCATTAATGCGGTTCTTCAACATTACACATATTCTTATACTGTAAGCTGTTTAGTTACAGTCACATGTTCAAACTATCATCAGCCGATCCAGGAATCATTTTCTGAATGACAGTCACATGACAAACAACACAACATGCCACAACAACCAAAGTGCTTCTCATTCATTACTCTGGTAAAGACAGTTATGCCGTGCTCACGTTGGATCCACATCCCTAACAAATTGATGTTATAATGTTATTGTCTGCTTGATTACGTAGGGCGCTCGTTATTCTGTTTGCACACAGAGATACTTAGCTCCAAATGTGGTAGAGAACGTTCCTTGATGGATGGCTATTGTCCAACACACAGAAGCTAATTTTCCTTTTATTTGTTGTTGGTGAAGTTTGCTAGTGGGATTTTCACAATATCTTAAATGTGCAGACATTGTTCATGTTACTGATTTATTAGTTAGGTGAAGTTATGGGTCCTACAGTAAGTCTAGTGTTGTTAGGTGAAGTGTATGGGTCCTACATAGTCTATGTTTAGTTGTTATGGTCCTACAGTAGGTCTTTGTATTGTTAGGTGAAGTTATGGGTCCTACAGTAGGTCTATGTTATTGGTCCTACAGTAGGTCTATGTTGTGTTAGGTGAAGTTATGGGTCCTACAGTAGGTTATGTTATTGTTAGGTAATGTTATGGGTCCTACAGTGGTCTATGTGTTTGTTATGGTCCTACGAGTACACTATGTATATCAATGCAAACAACAACCAAAGTGTTCTTTGTCATTAACAGGTATATTTGTAGTTAGGTGAAGTTTATGGGCCATTTGGAAAACAGGTAAAATCCTCATTGGTCAGGTTGATGGAAAGCTGACAAAGTGCATTTTACTGGTTGAGTGTTTTTTTAAATTACAAAGCGGATTGATTTCGATATGACACAAACGTTATACTTAACAGGAGCATTCAACGAGCCTTACATTATAATCCAGTAGTGTTGAAATGTACTCATAAGCAACCTTGGAAATGGGGTTACTCCCCTAGTTGTCCCCCATTCACATTCAGAATACATTGTGAAAAACTCAAATCTTTGCTCACTATTTTGCTCCAGGCAAGATAACTACATCCATAACTAGTGTTTCGCTCATTACCAGATATACTACATCCATAACTAGTGGTTTCCTCAATTACACCAGATATTACTACATCCATAACTAGTGGTTATTCCTCATTACCAGATATACATTCATCCAAACTAGTGCTTTCCTCATTACCAGATATACTACATTCCATAACTATGGTTTCCTCATTACAGATATACTACATCCATAACTAGTGGTTTCCTCATTAGCAGATATCTACATCCATAACTATGGTTTCCTCATTACCAGATATACTACATCCATAACTATCGGTTTCCTCATTACCAATATATACTACAATCCATAAAACTATCGGTTTCCTCATAGCAGATATACTACATCCATAACTATCGGTTTCCTCATTAGCAGGGAGGAGTTCTTTACAAATCAAATTGTGTGTGCTTTGCCCTCGTGCCGCAATTTTATTAAACACCCGAAAGGGCCTATATTGGAGACCAAAAGTCGTCTGGCACACTGCTTAGAGTTTCAACAACATGAAAAACTTATTTCTAGCCTACAATCATCGATGTTACTACTAATGTGAAAAACAGACAAAATATGATCATTCGTTGCTCATTTTAAGACAATGTCAAATAACTTTACACATTCATTACAGACGTCAATGTTGTTACACATCATGGCTACGCTTCGATTATACCCTGATGAAGACAACTTGGCTGTCGAAACGTGTAATTACATTTTGCATGCTGAGCTCCTAGAGTGTGCGGCTCTCCTTTATTTTTTACGCTTTTGGCATCACCTTTACAATGGATTTCTGCTGTTGTGGGCCTTTAAATCATCTGTCTGACTTTGTGTTCACACAGGAGAGATACGGGGACTATCGTGGATCCTCTGTGGGAGCTCACACACTTATGATGCTGACGAGGCAGAGAAGAGTCTCTCCAGATCAGAACGCCTCAATAAACACCTGCAGAGATCCAAGGGAAGAGAACTCAATGCTGCTCTGACTGTGGGAGAGATTCACCTCATTAGGCATTAAAATTCATCAGAAACACACACACAGGAGAAAAACCTTATAGCTGTGATCAATGTGGGAAGAGTTTTGGTCAATCTGGAGAGCTGACAGTGCACCAGAGAACACACACAGGAAGAGAAACCTTACAGCTGTGATCAATGTGGAAGAGGTGTTCTACATCTAGCCATTCTAAACATATACACAAGAGAACACACACTAGGAGAGAAAATCTTATAGTGTTGTCAATGTGGGAAAGAGTTTTATTCGATCTGGAGAGCTGACAGTGCACCAGAAGAATTACACACAGTAGAGAAACCTTATAGCTGTGATCATGTGAGAAGAGTTTCGTCAAGCTGAGAGCTGACAGTGCACCAGAAACACACACAGGAGATGAAACTTTTAGCTGTGATCAAATGTGACAAGAGATACTTTGATAAAAGATCTCTGATCAACATCAGAAAACATACAGAAGAGTACATGAAGGAGTTGTTTCATGATATCAATGAATTAATGCTCACAATTAGAAGGTTATTTTAAACAATGTAGTAGGAGTATTKTAAGGAATTTCACAATGTAGAACCCTAAACGTTTGCCCCATTCAATTGATTTCAGYCTTAGGAAAAATCCARKCTCTTGAAAGARTACTATTTATGTGATTTAACAAAAAAGTGACTAACACAAAAAGAGCTGTGTTACACTTACCATGTTGGTGACCCTCTTGAATCAAAATGCAACACCTTAAAATGTAGCTAGCTGTTTTCTACAAATTGTCCTCTAACCAGTGGTGTACACATTATTCCCAGATTCCGTGTGGTTTTTGAGCTGTTGTGCAACCTCATCTCCCTCCTCTCGCAGAAATTATTTCAACATGATATCGATGAGTGATGTCAAATAAGTGTTGCATTCCTTTGTTTAGCAACCCCTAAATTTAAATGCATCACTCCAAAATGTAGCTGACTGTTTTCTGCAGGTTGTCCTCTACCCAGTGGGGTAAAATGTATCTCCCATTTCCATGTGTTTTTTTTAGTTGTGTTAGTTTCAACAGCACGAACAACCTGATTTCCAACCTAATATCAGTGATTTATTGCTACTTGTCAAAACAACAGTGTTTCTGGTGCTTGTGCAGTTTATATGGAGCTTGTTTAAAAAATACAAGTAATGTGAATATTGTGGCAGATGTTTGTGTATATAGTACATTTTATATTTAGGTTTTCAATATATCACAAACTGTTTCTGCATTTAGACATGTTTAAACTGTGACATTGGGGATATCCCACCTAGCAAAATGTCACTGAAAATAAGACTATGACCGACGTACAATATAAGTTTGGTTTTAGTTGAAAGTTGAAAAGAAAACTATTTAATTTCAACATACTCACAGCTTATACACATGGACGCAGTATAATAAATCGGTCTATAATCAATTTTATTAACATTCCTAATAAATTGAGTCATAAATGTAGGATATATTTGTTGTCTTAAGGGGGAAGGTGTTACTGTCTTTGGTTTTTCCATTTATGTTTTGAGGTTGGACTTCAGCATGTCTAGCTCGTTAGCAATAAGGACGCACTGATTGGTGTCACCTCGTTAGTCAGTATGTGTTACACCTGTGCTGGCTTGTCCATCTCGTTAGTGGGAAGGTGTTTCACCTGAGCTGGTCCAGGTTCTATTTAAGAGTGTCTGGCCCAGTGCTCCAGTTGTCTTGATAGATGTGGAGAGTCAACACCTTTAGTTGCTCCACCTTTTTTGGTTTGCTTCCTGTCTGTGAGTTTTTCTTTTGTTTGTCTCTTCTTCGGCAGATTTGGTGGGTGTCTTTTAGGTCCCAGTTGTTGTTACTTGTCAACTTTCATTGGACACCCCCATATTGTCTTTCAGAACCTCTCCTAAAAAACAAGCTTATATTTTGGGTTGGATATCTTAACATTTTAATCAATGGCATTTCCTTAGGATGCTCATTTGTCTTTAAGTTATTGTATAAGCTAACGTTATGTCCTAACTAGGCACAACTAGGTTTGGATTATTTCCCTCAAATATATTCTTTCCCATATATTGTATATCGTTTCCATAAAGCCAACATGGCTTTACACTTATTAACGTACGTTTCCAATCTAGAGCAGTTCTCACTTTTGTGATAATGAACTAGCTAACGTTAACTAACTAACTAAGGACGGTGACCTGTCCAGACGAGATGTTACAACGAACTGAATCGTCAATAGAGGTCTTCCTCTTTATATAGCCTGCTACAGCATGCAATACTATTAACTCACAAGGGGGCATAATGTTACATGGACAATACTATCCCATTTTGGAAACGTTACATGGACAATACTATCCCATTTTGGAAACGTTACATGGACAATACTATCCCATTTTGGAAATGTTACATGGACAATACTATACCATTTTGGAAACGTTACATGGACAATACTATCCCATTTTGGACAAGTTACATGGACAATACTATACCAGTTTGGAAACGTTGCATGGACAATATTATCCCATTTTGGAAACGTTACATGGACAATACTATCCCATTTTGTAGACGTTACATGGAGAATACTATCCCATTTTGGAAACGTTACATGTACAATACTATCCCATTTTGGAAACGTTACATGGACAATACTATCCCATTTTGGAAACGTTACATGGACAATACTATCTCATTTTGGAAACGTTACATGTACAATACTATCCCGTTTTGGAAACGTTACATGGACAATACTATCCCATTTTGGAAACGTTAAATGGACAATACTATCCCATTTTGGAAACGTTACATGTCCGCCCCCTTGTGGAGGGAAATTAATATCTTTGATGGTAGCTGTAGATGGGATTCAAATGCATAATGTTTTTAATACAGTGTCTAGACTACCTCTTTTGTATAAATGCCATTCAGAATCCAAACACAGTATTGCCACGCAGCAAAATGTTGCGTATAATCTTTCAAGTCAGCCTGATAAAATATTGAACAATTTGTGTACAAAGATATCTTGAAATGTGATATTAGGCCTGTATGGCAGTACTGTTACTGTCTGGCAGTACTGTATTGGCTAGTGCTTTCTCCAATATGTTCTTCTATTTTGCATTCAATTGTATGTCAATGCCATTTATCTTTCAATATTTATTTAATATATACACTGGGGATTATATAGATTTTGCAGGTTTTCCTACTTACAAAATATGTAGAGGTCTGTAATTTTTATCATATTTTTATTCAACTGTGAGAGACGGAATCTAAAACAAAAATCCAGAAAATCACATTGTATGATTTTTAAGTAATTAATTTGCATTTTATTGCATTTTTTACACATATTTTGGGCGAAATAGCGGCCACAATTCGCCCATAATTCGACCATAATTCGACGTCACGTGCTGACGGGGTATGACCAAAGTTATTCTATTTAGCTACACTTTGTAGTACATTTTTACACTATAATAAATGTTTCTGATGCCACATCGCCCGTTTTCAAAGGCAGTCGTTGGTTTTTAGGGGCAGTCGCTTTTTGTCTGAAAGTATTTTCTCAACTGCGATACCAACTCCAGTCAGCAGATGGCGATGTGCGTCTTTCAGGTGATTCTGCCACTGTGACGTATAATCTAGTGGACGGGACTCTTCTTCAACATCAACAGTTAGTCAGCCACCTTGGTTCACTCTAACTTTATGGAAAAAGGTTTATTCAATAAATCTAGTAACTCCTCTCATACTGGGAAGACCCCCTCCCCCCCCCAGGCCTTAAAGGCAGTTTCATTTCAAATGTAGTACCCGGACAGAGAAAATCCAATAAGCATTTTATAGTTTCATCCTTAGGGTAACTTACCCTAAAGTGGACACACTCCCATCAGTTTCTGAGACAATTGCCCAGATTTTGTAGACTGTTTAATAATGCTTAAACCTCATCTTTATCAAATGATCCATTAAACATACCAACTCAAAACCTACGTTCGTCTACATATGGGTTGTTTAAATTGTATCTAATTATATTCCCAGTATTACTTTATCAAATCTCTAGTAAACGATTATACACACATACAATTCACCATATTTTCATATATTCATAGAATCCATATAAAACGTAAGAAATTCTCAGGTACTCAACACAACCATTCAATTTGTTTTTTCAAGGACTCTCCATAGCTACGAAGCAGCTCTCCAAACATACTCCCAGCAGAACAAAAAATACACTTTTTTTTCCCGGACAATGACCATGGGATCCCCAACAGTTCTCTAACCTCCCAGAGACCACGGCAAAATCAAGCCTCCCAGGAACTATAGACCTTCCGCTGCTTTCTAAAATATCATCCCGCTTATTATCCAAATTTCAATCATCTGATTAAGCATATTTCTATATGTTACTATCCAAACGTCAGATTAAGACTCATTTCCACATTCACACAACTCTCATATCACTCACACAACTCTCATATCAGTCACACAACTCTCCTATCGCAGTCACACAGCTCTCATATCACAGTCACACAATGCTATTCCCAAACATACCTCAGCAATTAGTTGTTTTTCAACAATATTTTAACCTGCAGGAATATTTTCACATTTCTATCTCATGGTTAGTTCCTAGGATAATGCAACTCATACATTTACATCTTTCAATACTTCTAAAATGCGCCACCCGTCTCCCGGGTGGCGCAGTGGTCTAGGGCACAGCATCGCAGTGCTAGCTGCGCCACCAGAGTCTCTGGGTTCGCGCCCAGGCTGGGCTGGGTTCGCGCCCAGGCTCTGTCGCAGCCGGCCGCAACCGGGAGATCCGTGGGGCGACGCACAATTGGCATAGCGTCGTCCGGGTTAGGGAGGGTTTGGCCGGTAGGGAGGGTTTGGCCGGTAGGGATATCCTTGTCTCAGTATGTAAAAATGTAATAAAAATGTATGCACTCTACTGTAAGTCGCTCTGGATAAGAGCATCTGCTAAATGACTAAAATGTAAAATGTAAATGTAAAACAAGTAAATGTTTAAAATAATTACAGATAGCTGACTGGGCCCTGTTTACACACAGGAATACACACTCAGAGCCTATGATGCTTTTCTAAAAACTACACTTTGTGGGTTTTGATCACCTTGTTCTTTTTTAAAAATTAGGTTTGAGTTGTGGTATCCACTCAGATCAAAGGTGGGTTCATCTGCTCCGTTCCCGAAGTGTGGTCTCCCTGAGATCCCAAGTTAGAGGGATCACTCATGTACCATTTACCCAGGTCGTCAGGAGCGTCACCCAATGAAGATTCACATCCCCAAATGTGGTTGTTAATTTCTTTAATATCAAATGAGAGAATCTTATCACACAAGTCAGAAGTATTCTTAAACTAAACCTTTATTCACTTATTAATAAGGGAGTAGGTCAATACAACGCGCACATACAAAGTGAATCAATTGAGTCCTCTACGATAATGATGGCTGGTTGACAAATCACGCCCAGATGATTCATTGAGAGCCACGAGACAAAAGTACAAAGGTCTTTTACAGCCAAGATACACCCCTTTCAACCTACATGACCAACAACAGATGTATAGAACGGGTCACAAGGTTAAGATTTGTATGAAAGATACTTATAATTCACAGCAGACAGTATCTGCTGTAAAAACAGTACTCTTTGTGTAGAGACCAGGGTCTGGCCCTTGGGTCATCTCTCCCTGGTACCATATAGAACAGAAACATTAACTCATGCTCTGGAATGCTGTCTCTTTAGGTTTTATCACCCAAAAGACATTGTAAATCTCCTGTCAGTGTTTCCTCCCAGAGGCCCATCCTCAGTAGAACACACAGACACAATAGTTCTAAGAACCCTCTATTCTGTTGCATAAAACAACCATTTGATCCAATAAAAGTATTATAACATAATGTTGCAGTTTTGCTCTGTGTCACTGAAAGTTGACTAGTAACAACAACTGGGACCTAAAAGACACCCACCATGAGACTCACTAAATCTGCCCAAGAAGAGGCAAACAAAAGAAAAACCCACACCAAACTTAAAGACAGGAAGCAAACCAAAAAGGTGGAGCAACTAAAGGTGTTGACACTCCACATCTATCAAGACAACTGGAGCACTGGGCCAGACACTCTTAAATAGAACCTGGACCAGCTCAGGTGAAACACCTTCCCACTAACGAGATGGACAAGCCAGCACAGGTGTAACACATACTGACTAATGAGGTGACACCAATCAGTGCGTCCTACGTGCTAACGAGCTATACGTGCTTAAGTCCAACCTCAAAACATAAATGGAAAGACCAAAGCCTGTAACACCTTCCCCCTTTAGACAACCAATATATTCTATATTTTTGTTGAACATGTTTGCTCACCCCCAACAGAAAACATCTTCCATTTCACATAATCAACTACAATGTTTCTACAATATAAACATGGTGTCTACTGGCCGTCAACAATTAAAAACAAGAAAAAACACATTTCTAAATAATATACAATAGCATTATTTTTTAAATCCTTTTTCTTTCAATAGAATCCTAAAACCCACTAGCCCCCAAAAAACTAGTCTCCAATACGGAAAAACGTGCAGTCAAAATAAATTGTGATCCATGACTTGCACGATTGCTAAAAGCAAACTTGTTGACTGCCCACTTGAGAAATCACAACCAATTCCTGCATCCGCTAGTACACTTTCCCCTCTCTCTTTTCCACCTTACTCTCTCTCTTTCAGGGTTCACTTGATAGTCATGTTGGATCGGCCAGTTCCCAATGTCATATGCATTTGGGGGTTTCGCACATCTGAGAATGATCTGAATCTCAAAAAGCAAAGGGGCCCAAATTTGGTTCCCCAATATAACTGAACAAAAATGGTCCTGTTGCATAAATAATTAGATTAATAAATGGTTACAAGATTTGTATTAAAAACCAAATGTACCCCTTTGTTAATATGTTATTCGGCAACTACTCTCACTTCAATGGTGAGGCATGGAATAATAAAACTATGTATCTTTTGTCAGGCTGAATGTTTGAAGTATGAGGTGAATTTGGTCATGCTTCTTCAGTAGTGAATAAAGACAATTGCATTTGATGTTTGTCAGAAAATATGGGAGTGATATCACGATTGTTTATAAAATTGATTTATAGACCATTTATTATACTGCGTCTATGTATATACACAAACATCTACATGTATTTTTTTTTTCAACTTGAAAGAAAACAGCGATAAAATTGATTATAGACAATATATTTTTTATTCATTGTGTTATATACAACACATCTGCACATTAACCATATTACATGACTTTTTTAAACAATCAGCTTTTCAACTTGTAAGAAACCTAGCTAATTTTGAGTGTTGCAATTTTATTAAAAGTGGGTCACCAACAGTATTTACATCACAGTCTTTTTTTTTGTTAGTCACGTTTTGTAATAATACTCTTATTTCAATTCAGAGGCCTGGATTTCCCCTGAGGCCTTAAATCTATTATGCTGCAATCAATTGAACAAGGGCAAAGGAATAAGGTAGACATCACTTAATATAACTCTCTACAATGTAAAACATTCTAGCTTGTGACATCATTAAATACTCCTACTAATGTTAAAACATTTACATTGTTACATTAAAATACTCCTTCTACAATGTTAGAAACACATTTCTACATTGTGACATATTAAAATACTCCTACTACATGTTAAAACATTCTACATTGTGACACGTTATTTCATTGATATCATGAAAACAACTTCTTCATGTTGTTTTCTCGATGTTTGATCAGAGTCTTTTATCAGAGTATCTCTTGTCACATTGAATCACAGCTATGAGGGCTTCTCTCCTGTGTGTGTTTCTCTGGGTGTCTATCAGATGTTTAGCTGAGTAAAACTTCTTTCACCCACATTGATCACTGCTTCTTCAAAAGGTTCTTCTCTTCGTCTTCTACTGTTCGGTGTTCTCATCTCTCTTCACTGGTGTACCATCAGGCTGTTTAGCTGAGTAAAATCTTTCCACATTGATCACAGATATAAGGTTTCTCTCCAGTGTGTGTTTCTCTGGTGTAATCAGGCTGTTTAGCCTGAGTCAAACTCTTCACATTCGATCACAGATATAAAGGTTTACTCCTCCTGTGTGTGTTTCTCTTTCTGGTGTACGAAGTCAGAGGATCTAGATGTAGTAAATACTTTCTTACTTGATCCACAGCTCTAAGGTTTCCTCTCCCCGTGTGTGGTTCTGGGTGTATTTAAGTTCTGATGGGAAGATGTGCACCTTTCACAGTCATGAGCAGCAGTGAGATTTCTTCTGTGGGTCTTGCACGGTGTTTCGACGTGGAGAGACTTCTCTGCTCATGAGCGTTGTTCGAGGCCCCCAGAGGACCACTGTAGTCCATCTCTCTCCCTGTGTGAATCAAAGAGTCAGACAGTTGGTTTTAAGTGCCCTACAAGGAAAAGTCTATCTGTACAAGGTGATCGACAACCAGCGTTAGCCCGATGAGGTGTTATCCAACACAGTGGACGTCTGTAAGGTTGAATGTTTCAAGTTATTTGATCATGTTGTCCTTAAGAACATGTCAAGTGAACAACAATGTGCATATTATTGTCTTGTTTTCACATGTAGTAGTACATTGATGGATTGTATGCTAGAAAGTCACGTTGTTTAAGGTTGTTGAATCCCTAAGCAGTGCTGCCAGACCACTTCTTGGTTCCAATATAGGCACCATTTCTGTACATTCCATTGTCTATTTTGTATGGGTCTGTTAGGGTAGGTTAGGTACTTACATTAGGTTCTATCTCATTGTCGTTTTCACGGTCATAAGTTTTGGTCTACAGTAGGTTATGGTATAAAACTAGCGGTTTCACATTAGCTTCGGAGGAGTTTCTGCACCAAATTGCGTTTTAGGCAACAGAGGGAGAGAGCGATGCAGAGAGCGATGCCCTCTATTTGGGGATGTCTGATAGTTTTACA
>NC_036862.1:6812677-6814734 GCF_002910315.2 Salvelinus sp. IW2-2015 | reverse complement strand
GCAGAGAGCGATGCACCTATTTGGGGATGTCTGATAGTATTTACACACCACCACTAATGATTTGTGGAGCTTCTCAAAGTATTTTTTTCTTCACCTCAAACAAACAGTAAGTAAACAAAGTTTTACTAAAATTAATTGGCGAATGACAATAGTTCCTCAAAGTATTTGTAAAGTATTTCCAGCTCTCACTCTTGATAACCACTCGACATGAAAGGGAAAAATGTAATGCTCTGATCCAGTGGAAATGTCATAAAATACCCGATTACTTCTTATCCCTTACACAAATAGCCTACAGCTGTGTCTGTCCCAAACTCACTGGCGCGGGAAACTCTCAGGGCCCAGAATATTTTATTTCAAGTTTCGGACCGACCTAGGTGTTAGAACTTGAAACATTGTATCAACTATGTAGACAGGCCATGCGCAGCCAATGTGATTTATTTTATCTGGATATTTTCTAGCTGTTTTTATTTGTTGGCTTTATGTAGGTTATTTTTACATAGTTGGCAATGGCAATAAAAGTTATTTAGATTTGTATAATTTTCATTTATATAGAATATAGATTAATCACATATAATGATTTTGAGATAAAGACTATTATAATTATTATTACTATTATAAATTAAATAAAACTGTTCCAGTAAAATGTGAATATGAAAATCATAATTGGCACCAGATCAGTAGAAATGGTCAGATAAATTGGCACTACAAATGGAAAAGGTTGCCGACTGCTGTTGTAGCCTATTACTGGAAACTTCAGGAGCATAACGGCAGAATTTACGAAGGCCAGCAGCAGCGTGAGGAGAATGCTAAGGAAGAGATTTTTTTCTTCTTATGGTTAGGCTATCTCTGGTTCCCTGGAGTCATTTGTGTGTCTCAATTATTTAATAAAACAGGGGATTCCTATGTTGATGATGTAAAGAATATTTGCTGCTCTGTGGTGTGTAATGAGGAGCAACCAGACGCTGCACGCATTTATGAAATTGCTTATTCCAGTTACTAATAAGCATGCACCCATTAAGAAAATGACTGTAAAAGCTGTTAAATCCCAGTGGATTGATGAGGAATTGAAAAATGGTATGGTTGAGAAGGATGAGGGAAAAGAAATGGCTAATAATTCTGGCTGTACAACCGATTGGCAAACATCCTGCAAATTGAGAAATCATGTGACTAAACTGAATAAAAAGAAAAACGACACAATGAAACAAAGATAAATGACATAAAGAATGATAGTAAAAGGCTTTGGAGAACCTTACATACAATCTGGGGCAAAAATTAGCTGAATCAGATGGCTCATTCATCACAAAGCCCACTACTTTAATGATTTTTCATTGGCAAGATTAGCAAACTTAAGCATGACATACCAGCAGCAAAGGCTGACACTACACATCCAAGTATATCTGACCAAATTATGAAAGACAAGCATTGTAATTTCGAAATCCGTAAAGTCAGTGTGGAAGAGGTGAAAAAATTATTGTTGTCTATCAACAATGACAAGCCACCGTGGTCTGACAATCTAGACGGAAAATTACTGAGGATAATAGTGGACTATATTGCCACTCCTATTTTCCGTATCTTTAATTTAAGCCTACTAGAGAGCATGTGCCCTCAGGCCTGGAGGGTAGCTAAAGTCATTCGACATGTGCTATGCTCTGCATAGTTAGTTAGCTCCAGGTAATATGTTGCACTTCTTCAGCCATTCTGTGACCAAAAACAAGCTACATATGGACAGTACCAAAATAAACTGACTCTGGAAATGACAAAGCRCCTCGTAACCTTGCTGGAAATGGGACAAACGGACCCCTTCTGTGGTAACAGACTGGGACGATTTGYAGTCAAATCAAATTCCCAGGAACGGGGTTCAAATGAACCACAGAGACTGTGTGGGATAATAACATGGCCGTGTCCAACCCTGCTTGCTCCCTCGAGCTCGGTCGATCTTGCCGATACCGAATCCACCAATCTCGGAACAGGGGGCCGCGTTAAACTGTTCACTAGAATTTTCACTTTTGTGTTGAACTACGGTAGGCATCAGCAACGGATCCCAATTAATGAATAAT
>NC_036862.1:6789767-6810262 GCF_002910315.2 Salvelinus sp. IW2-2015 | reverse complement strand
CACCACTGTTTTGGTAATAAGATGATGGATGGGGCTGGAGAAATGTAACTGGTCTCTAATTCATAGACAGACCGATGGATRCAAGGACTGACCATCCATGATATCAACATTATAGTTTTAACCATGTTGAGGCTATACAGTGTTGATTTACATTGTTTCTAAACATTGGAGTAAAAAAGCTTATTTGGGGTTCTGATGGGGTAAAAACAGTTGAACTAAGCTCATGAGGCATGTGTTATATTCTTCAAGAATCAATGGCTATAAATAAATAATTTAAAGTCAAAATATGGATGTAGCAATTGCACAATTCCCCTTTAACACAAAGCACACCACACATCAGTTCAACAACAGCAGAGTTTGTGCTTCTGTTTTTAAGACAGTACTTACGAGTCTTACTCAGGGAACGGCTTCTCAAAACCATCTTATTGCTAAGTTCATCTTTAGAACCGGATGCCTGAAGATGCGTTTGGGAAACCGGGACCAGATATCCAGTTTCGTCCTCTTCATTTTTCGATGTGACAGTCATCTCACCCTCCTCTTCTTTCACTGAAACGTCGTCGTGCTCCTCTTCCTCTGTAACGTCTTTCTCTACTTCTTTCACGGTAACAGCCTCACCTTCTACTTGTTTTTGTATAACAGCCTCCTCTTCCTCCTCACCCTCTTTCACGAGAGCTTCTTTCTCCATCCAGCAGACCGCCTCTTCTTCAACAGGAACGGGGTTAAGTTTGAGACTGGAGCTATGAGGCATGTACTGAAGTCGCTAAGCGATATAATTCAAAGGACTGCCACTTTATCAGCAGCACGTGATCAATGACGTTTGAAGAATCATTTCGTCGAACACCTGATTGGTTTGGTATTGGGCTCGTTCGACATTGCAGCCGACAGTGCAGGTGGCTGCTGACTGCTGATTGACTAAATTACAAATCACCTTGCGTCATAAATAACTACTCGTTATTATTTATAAATCAGTCAGCCAGTCACCGTTTACCCACAACGCAGCATGGATTTGATGCTCTCGAACACGGCCAGTGGTTTAATAAATGACATAATGGCTACGCTGCTACGGTGTGTGACTTCATCTATAAAATGTGGCTGTTCTAAATTCTGTGTCCTCAAAGCCTTGAGTAACTAACCTATTTTGGACACAATTGGCTGAAAAGAGCCAATGATTCAGGAAGCTTTGTTTCCCCATCTCTACTTTTCAGCATGTTTTCTGTGAATTAGACTACGGGAGTTTTGTAACTTTTGTAACTTGTAACTGGTCTCGCTGACCATAACCGTGCTGGTTGGCTACGCTGGTTAGGCTAATAGCTAGTTGGCTAAATAGCTAACGTTAGCTGGTTGGCTAAGATAACTGCATATAGCTATTGTTAGCTGGCTGGCTAAGATAACTGCATATAGCAACGTTAGCTGGCTGGCTAAGATAACTGCATATAGTTAACGTTAGCTGGCTGGCTAAGATAACGGCATATAGCTAAAGTTAGCTGGCTGGCTAAGATAACGGCATATAGCTACCGTTAGCTGGCTGGCTAAGATAATGGCATATAGCTAACGTTAGCTGGCTGGCTAAGGTAACTGCATATAGCTAACGTTAGCTGGCTGGCGTAGATACTTCAGTAGCTAATGTTAGCTGGCTGGCTAAGATAACTGCATATTGCTAACATTCTTTGATATTTGGTTAGATGGCGTTATGGATTTCCAAAACGTTGGTCATGAGTTCAAATGATTGGTTTAATTTGAAGTTCTACATTTGAAGTTATTTCTGTTGTAGTATACATCATAGGGAATAGGCTGGTCCTCCATATTACATCACACCTGACTTCATAATTCTTCTGAATTCTGATTGGTTTTATGTATTAACTTCAGAAATAGAACAGTGAGGTGTAACTTTGCAATGGGACTTAATTAAAACATTTTTGGGGAAAAATATTTTATTTGATCTTTTTATAAACTTTACCATAACTTAACCATTTTATTAACCTCCGTCACTCACTTTAAATTTTTAGATAATAACGCATTTGACCTTTCCACTGCGTTATCAATGGAGGATTGGTTGATTTCCAGTTGAAGTATTTAAGATGATTGATGAGAAAAGTATCGTCCAACCATCCGGTAACTTGTTTCATGTGCATCAAAGGTGAGGGTGAATTTCAGATGTTCACTGCTTGTATTGATGAAGGAGTGGAATCGATGAAGTTCCTCTGCTGTCTCCTGGAATAGAAGGAACATGTCATCAATGTAGACTTTTACAGAGCCTGATGAGGTGCTAGAATGGATTGTTAGGGCTGACAATCACATTCTTCTCTAACAACCCCACATACAGTTACGCATAATTAGATGCATTTTTTTTTTACCATATTGACCTGAGCGCCTACTTGTCTTGTCTGTGTTTCTTTTACGCCTGCTACGTAAAAGAGACCGAAGAATGTGTAACAGTATAGCTTCCGTCCCTCTCCTTGCCCCTACCTGGGCTCGAACCAGGGACTCTGCACACATCAACAACTGACACCCACGAAACATCGTTACTCATCGCTATTAGCACACACCCCGCTAACTAGCTAGTCATTTCACATCGGTTACAAATGCACAATGATCAATGCTACCTGGGATCCTTGGGACATCCCTACCTTAACCATTTTAAATGTCAACTTCAATGCGCTAGGGACGTCCCAAAGATGTATCTCTACCTGGAAAATACATGATCTAAGTGATTGGTAGTTGGTATTCAGCAGTCATAAACCCTTATTTACTTTAATGAACTACTAAAATAGTGATTTTGTCAGACAGCATAGACAGCAGCTCTACACTTTATTGACTGACTGATCCATTCATCCTTCCATCCCTCCTCAGCCTTCCTCTCCTCTGAAGACCCAGTGAGGTTGGAGCTCAGTCAGAGAGCTGTTGAGGGACTGGTTAGGAAGAACACTTCTACAGCCAGAGAGGTCACAGATGGTTTAGATGGTAAATATTTATGTCTCTTTAGCGGCTCATCATGTCAGCAAAAGGGAATATGTTCCATCATCCATGTTTATTTACATTAGTACAAATTGTCCACTGATGTTGGTGTAATTTCTCACCCCTTTAGGCTGTATGAAAGTTAATTTCCCCTCAGGCACACACATTTCTTCTTTGATATTATGAAGGTCATTTGTGTAGAATGTACTTTTCCACACTCATTCACCCCATCTCTTTATATTGCTTATTTATATTCAGTGGCATGACTGCGTCCAGACTGTCAAAGGCCCATCCTGGTAGATCTGAACCTAATGCAGCTTGGAGTAATCAGATGACAGAAGTCACATTTAGGTGCCAGGTGTAACTGAGGCCATAGATGCTCCATATCCATTACTTTGAGTGTTTTATATAATATGACTAAATGTGTTTCTGTGTTGCAGGGGCAGTCAAGAAATGGAAAGGCAAGGCCACAGAACATAACATAAGTAGAGCTGTGGGAGACCACCTCAAGCCCCTGGTAGAGCCGGGGGTGGTGTTTACCACTCCACCATTAGAGCTGTGGGAGACCACAAGCCCCTGGTAGAGCCGGGGGTGGTGTTTACCACTCCACCACACCTTCAGCAGGCTGGAAAAGTGATTCTGTTTTTCATACTAAGATGGACCAAGAGTCTGTTGATTGTTCATTGGGTTCATTTGTTGAAATCAAATCAAGCTTTATTTATACAGCACAGTTCAGACATGGATGCAACACAATGGCTTCACAGGAAAAAAATAAAATAATAATACAACAAACAGAAGACTAACAACTGAAAGACTAATGAACATTCTAAGGATATTCAATTGATTAAAATATTAATTGGATGCAATATCCAACCTAAAATATAAGCTTGTTTTTTAGGAGTGGTTCTGATAGACACTATGGGGGTGTCCACTGAAAGTTGACTAGTAACAACAACTGGGACATAAAAGACACCCACCACGAGACCCACTAAATCTGCCCAAGAAGAGGCAAAAAAAAGAAAAACCCACACCAAACTTAAAGACAGGAAGCAAACCAAAAAGGTGGCGCAACTACAGGTGTTGACTCTCCACATCTATCAAGACAACTGGAGCACTGGGTCAGACACTCTTAAATAGAACCTGGACCAGCTCAGGTGAAACACCTTCCCACTAACGAGATGGACAAGCCAGCACAGGTGTAACACATACTGACTAACGAGGTGACACCAATCAGTGCACCCAAGACACATTTCAGTTGAATGCATTCAGTTGTACAATCAATCAATCAAATGTATTTATAAAGCCCTTCTTACATCAGCTGATGTCACAGAGTGCTGTACAGAAACCCAGCCTAAAACCCCAAACAGCAAGCAATGCAGGTGTAGAAGCACGGTGGCTAGGAAAAACTCCCTAGAAAGGCCAAAACCTAGGAAGAAACCTAGACAGGAACCAGGCTCTGAGGGGTGGCCAGTCCTCTTCTGGCTGTGCTGGGTGGAGATTATAACAGAACATGGCCAAGATGTTCATAGATTCATAGATGTTAATTATATTAATAATAATCACAGTGGTTGTCGAAGGTGCAACCGGTCAGCACCTCAGGAGTAAATGTCAGTTGGCTTTTCATAGCCAATCATTCAGATAATATCTCTACAACTTCCATTTCACATAATCATCTACAATGCTTCACCTTCTACAATATAAACATGGTGTCTACTGGCTGTCAGCAATTAAAAACACGTATTTCTGAATAATAATATACAATCGTATAATAATATTGTATCTTTTTTCCCTTTTCTTTATAGATTCCTAAACTATTATTTTTTCCCTTCTAGAACTCTCGTCTTCCTAAAACTCACTAGCTTCTAGAACTCTCATAAAACTCACTAGCTTCTAGAACTCTCGTCTTCCTAAAACTCACTAGCTTCTAGAACTCTCGTCCCCTTGGAACGAGCCCAAACAAAACTCAAATCAAATAGTATTAGTCACATGCGCCGGATACAACACTGGAACTCTTACTTACGAGCTCCTAACAGTGCAGTTAAAAAAAAATACAGAAAAGAATAAGATAAAACTAATCTCCAACACGGGAAAAACATGTCAAAATAAATAGTGATCATGGTAACTCACTGGCTAAATGCAAAACACAAATCTATTTGACTGCCCACCCTTGAGATAATCAGCAACCAAGTTGTCCTTACCACAGACATGTCTGATTTCAAGAGGAAACTCCTGCGATATCCGTAGTAACTTTCCACTGCGGAGCTTCTCTCTCTTTTCAGGGTTCACTAGATAGGCATGTTGTTGGATATAAAAGCAGGGTAACAATGTCAATATAATTGTACCCAAAAATGTCAAGTTGGTTGCATGAATAACAATGATTACTAAATGTTACATAATTGTAAATATGAAATATCAAAACCAAATGTACACACCCCTTTGTTAATATGTATTGGCAATAATTAACTTAATGGTGAGGCATGGAATAATAAAACATGTATCTTTTGTCAGGCTGAATGTTTGAAATATGAGGTGATTTGAGTCATGCTTCTTCAGTAGTGGAATAAAGACAATTAGCGTTTGAATGTTGTAAAGAAATACTGGAGTGATGTAGGATTGTTAATAAAAATTGATTATAGGTGTATAAGCTGCAAGTATGTTGAAATTAAGCTGTTTTCAAGTCATTGAAAAAACGACCAGAAAAGACATCTTTTCAACTTTCACTTTCAACTACAACTGAACATATATTAGAAGTCGGGCATAGTCTTATTTTCAACGTCTTTTGAATGACATTTTGCTAAATGGGAATAGTGCAATGTCAAAACACAGTTTTAACATGTCCAAATCAATAACCAATATGCAGAAACAGTTTGAAGTGTTGCATTTTGATTCCAGTGGGTCACCAACGTGGTAAACAGCCTAGCTACATTGTGATTCAGTGGGCACCAACGTGGTAAACAGCTAGCTACATTGTGATTCCAGTGGGTCACCAACGTGGTAAACGCTACTGCATTGTGATTCCAGTGGGTCACCAACGTGGTAAACAGCTAGCTAGCATTGTGATTCAAGTGGGTCACCAACGTGGTAAACAGCTAGCTACATTGTGATTCCAGTGGGTCACCAACGTGGTAAAACAGCTAGCTACATGTGATTCCAGTGGGTCACCAAACGTGTAAACAGCTAGCTTACATTGTGATTCCAGTGGTCACACGTGGTAAACAGCTAGCTACATTGTGATTCCAGTGGGTCACCAACGTGGTAAACAGCTAGCTACATTGTGATTCCAGTGGGTCACCAACGTGGTAAACAGCTAGCTACATTGTGATTCCAGTGGGTCACCAACGTGGTAAACAGCTAGCTACATTGTGATTCCAGTGGGTCACCAACGTGGTAACCAGCTAGCTACATTGTGATTCCAGTGGGTCACCAACGTGGTAACAGCTAGCTACATTGTGATTCCAGTGGGTCACCAACGTGGTAAACAGCTAGCTACATTTTGATTCCAGTGGGTCACCAACGTGGTAAACAGCTAGCTACATTTTGCTTCCAGTGGGTCACCAACGTGGTAAGTGAACACAATTCTTTTTGTTAGTCACTTTTTGTTAATCACATAAAATAGTACTTTTTCAATACAAAGCCTGGATTTTTCCCTGAGGTAAAATCAATTGAACAGGGGGCAAACATTTAGGGTTCTACATTGACATTCATTAACTTATTATGGCTGCAAGGCAAAGTGTTGATGTGCCAGTGAAATCGTGCCCATTTCAAACGGCCTCCTACTCAAACTTGCTCGTACAATATGGATATTATTATTCTTTTTGGATAAAAAACACTTTCTAGTTTCTAAAACAGTTGGAATTATTTTCTGAGTGAAACAGAAGTCCTTCTGCAGCACTTTTCCTGACCAGGAAGTGAAATGTCAGAAATTATGCTCTTTTCAACTTGATGCCTATACATGGTCTTGACACTTAGGAGTCTACTTACACTCCATACGCCTTCCTATTGGTGTAAGAGGATGTGAGAGAAAGAATTTTGTGCTCATCTTGGTCTGTGGTGGAAAAAAACTATTTCTTGACGTGACTCCACTTCCGGTACTCTGAAGGAAGTGGGATTGACTTCTGTTTTGCCTTGTAACGAACGGCTAACATCTCCGCTCTAATTTTTTTGATACATGTGACCTATATCACGTAATGTATGTTTTTTCAATATAGTTTAATCAGATTATTGAAACTTTTTTCCGGAGTTTTGCCGTGTTCCGTCCTCTGACTGTGTTTACGTTGGAGAATTTGTGCCACTCGGCTATAGCCATGCTAATTGAAGAGGGAAATTTGCCATTCTGACTCCAAACAACGACTCATCTGGACAGAGGACACCTTCAACATTCTGATGAAAGATCAGCAAAAGTAAGACCCATTTTATGATGTTATTTCATATATCTGTCGTGAATGTGACTTGGCCGTGGCGCCAATGTTTCTGTCTATTGTAGCTACGCTAATATAGCGATACATTTTGTTTTCGCTGTAAAACATTTAATAAATCGGAAATATTGTTTGGAATCACAAGATGCCTGTCTTTCAATTGCTGCAGACTGTAATTTTTCAGAAATGTTTTATGATGAGTAATTTAGCTATTTGACGTTGGTGTCTGTAAATATTATGGCTGCTTCGGTGCATTTCTGATTGTAGCTGAAATGTAAACTATGATTTATACCTGAAAATATGCAGATTTTTCACAAAACATGCTATACAATAAATTTGTTATCAGACTGTCATCTGATGAATTTGTTTCTTGTTAGTGGCTATTTATTTCTTTATTTGGTCGAATTTGTGATAGCACCTGATGGAGTAAGAAACTGATGGAGTTAGAAAAGTTGTGTCTTTTTGCTACTTGGTTAGCTAATAGATTTACATATTTTGTCTTCCCTGTAACCATTTAAAAAATCGACATGTGGCTTGATTACAAGATGTGTCACTTTCATATTCTGTATTGAACTTGTTAATGTGTGAAAGTTAAAATATTAAAAAAAATATCTTTTGATTTCGCGCCTGCACTTGAGCTGGATGTTGTCATAAGTGTACCGGTGTCGGGCTGCCCCCTAACAGGTTAAAATACTCCTACTACAATGTTAAAATAATCTACATTGTGATATTTAATTGTTTAATTGATATCATGAAAAAACTCCTTCATGTATTTTCTGATGTTTGATCAGAGATCTTTAACCAGAGTATCTCTTCCCACATTGACCACAGCTATAAGATTTCTCTCCTGTGTGTGTTCTCTGGTGCACTGTCAGATCACTCAGATTGACAAAACTCTTCCCACATTGATCACAGCTATAAGGTTTCTCTCCTGTGTGTGTTCTCTGGTGTACTGTCAGATCACTAGATTGACAAAACTCTTCTCACATTGATCACAGCTATAGGTTCTTCTCCTGTGTGTGTTCTCTGGTGGAAGTCAGCTGGCTAGATTGACAAAACTCTTCCACATTGATCAGGCTATAAGTTTTCTCTCCTGTGTGTGTTTCTCTGGTGACTGTCAGATGACCAGATTGATAAAACTCTTCCACATTGACACAGCTATAAGTTTTCTCTCCTGTGTGTGTTCTCTGGTGTAAGTCAGATGGCCAGATTAGTAAAACTCTTCCCACATTGACACAGCTATCGGTTCTCTCCTGTGTGTGTTCTCTGGTGTAAAGTCAGAGAGCCAGATGTAGTAAAACTCTTCCCACATTGACCACAGCTATAAGGTTTCTCTCCTGTGTGTGTTCTCTGGTGTAAAGTCAAGAGCCAGATGTAGAAAACTCTTCCCACATTGACCACAGCTATAAGTTTCTCTCCTGTGTGTGTTCTCTGGTGTAATCAGAGAGCCAGATATGTAAGTAAAACTCTTCCCACATTGACCACGCTATAAGGTTTCTCTCCTGTGTGTGTTCTCTGGTGTGCAGTCAGTGGCAGATTGCAAAACTCTTCCACATTGATCACAGCTATAAGGTTTCTCTCCTGGTGTGTGTTCTCTGGTGCACTGTAGATGCCAGATTGAAAACTCTTCCCACATTGATCACAGCTATAGGTTCTCTCCTGTGTGTGTTCTCTGGTGTAAGTCAGAGAGCCAGATTAGTAAAACTCTTCCACATTGATCACAGCTATAAGTTTCTCTCCTGTGTGTGTCTCTGGTGTAAAGTCAGAGCCAGATGTAGTAAAACCTCTTCCCACATTGACCACAGCTATAAGGTTTCTCTCCTGTGTTGTTCTCTGGTGTACAAGTCAGAGAGCAGATGCAGTAAAACTCTTCCCACATTGACACACTATAAGATTTTCTCCTGTGGTGTGTTCTCTGGTGCAGTCAGCTGGCTAGATTGACAAAAACTCTTCCCACATTGATCACAGCTATAAGTTTTCTCTCCTGTGTGTGTTCTCTGGTGTAATGTCAGATGGCCAGATCTAGTAGAAACTCTTCCCACAATTTGAACACAGCTATAAGGTTTCTCTCCTGTGTGGATTCTCCGATGATTTTTAATGCCTGATGAGGTGAATCTCTTCCCACAGTCAGAGCAGCAGTGAGTTCTCTTCTCTGTGGGTCTCTGCAGGTGTTTCTTGAGGTGTTCTGATCTGGAGAGACTCTTCTTCTCTGCCTCGTCAGCATCATGTTGTTGTTGAGGCTCCCCAGAGGATCCACGATAGTCCCGTATCTCTCCTGTGTGAACAACAAAGTCAGATGGTTAAAGGCCCACAACAGTGGAAATCCACTGTAAAAGGTGATGCCAACAGCGTAGCCATGATGTTGTACAACAATTGACGTTCAAAAAAATTATTTGACAATTGTCTTAAAATGAGCAAGAATAGTCATATATTGTAGTAGTAACATCGATGATTGTAGGCTAGAAATAAGTTATTCATGTTGTTGAAACTAAGCACTGTGCCAGATGACTTTTGGTCTCCAATATAGGCCCCTTTCTGTGTTTCCTAAAATTGCGGCACGAGGGCGATGCACATGCAATTTGGTTGTAGAAACTCCTCTCTGCTAATGAGGAAACCGATAGTTATGGATGTACTATATCTGATTAGAGCAAAAATGGTGAGCAAAGATTTTAGTTTTTCACAATGTATTCTGAATGTGAATGGGGGAAAACTCAGAGAAGTAACCTCCATTTCCAGGTTGCTTATGAGTGCATTTCACACTACTTTGGATTAGAATTGTAAGGCTCACTTGAATGTCCTGCTTAATATAATGTTTGCTACAGTATTAAGAACCGCGTTAATGACAGTATCCATTTTGCGTGGTGTCAATAAAGTTCTGATATTTTAAATGTATTTTTAATAACATTTTGTTTTCACCTTTATTTAACCAGGTGGCCAGTTGAGAACAAGTTCTCATTTACAACTGCGACCTGGCCAAGATAAAACAAAGCAGTGCGATAAAAACAACACAGAGTTACACATGGAATAAACAAAAGTACAGTCAATAACACAATAGAAAAATCTATATATATATATATATGGCACAATTGGCCAAGCATCGTCCGGGGTAGGCAGTCATTGTAAATAAGAATTTGTTCTTAACTGGCTTGCCTAATTAAATAAAGGTTACATTTAAATAAAAAATAAAAATAGTGTTTCATGATAAACCATTTTCTATAAATCTGTCAAGGCACCAACTTTGAGAAGGGTTTAAAACAAAGGTTTCAAACCAATTCATGAATGTAATTGATTCTAGGTATGTCTTGCCTTTAATGTAAGGGCATGAAAGAAAATTGGCTGAATATTATACAATGACTTATCAACAGCTCTAATAATTTGCCTCCACAGGAAATCTACACTGGCAATTCTAGAATATACTATATATCCTAGAAACCTGGTTAAACTATCACAATGACATCATAGATGAAATCTAGAACATACTATATATCCTAGAAACTTGGTTAAACTATCATTATGACATCATGGATGAATTCTAGAATATAACATATAGCCTAGAAACCTGGTTAAACTATCATTATGACATCATGGATGGCCAGTCCTTGTATTCATAGTGTATTGAATTCAGGGGGTTGCCCTGAGCTGAACTCAAACCTGGGTCCAGTGACTGTCAAGCCAACACCTTATAACTGTTATGCCAAGATGTCTGAACTTCTTGACGAGGTCGCTAGGTTTTGGGTTACGGTTGCTACAATAGCTTTCTCTATGAATTTGAGAGTGGTTACATTTCTCCAGCTATCCTTCAAGTCTCTTGGCAGCCATTTTGTTGCTGTTTAAATACTAGGTTGTCCCTTTAAAAAAAAACACACATCAATCAACCAATCTGCAGTTGAAACAATAACACAGCAGTCATTCCACAACTGTTTGTAATAAGATGATGATGGCCTGGAGACATTTAACTACTCTCAAATTCATAGGACAGACCTATGGATGCAAGGACTGACCATCCATGATATCAACATTTAGTATTTTAACCATGTTGAGCTGTTGATTTACATTGTTTCTAAAAATTGGAGTAAAAAAAGCTTATTTTGGTTCTGATGGGGTACAACAGTTGAATAAGCTCATGAGGCATGTTTATATTCTTCAGAATCAATGGCTATAAAAATAAATAATTTAAAAGTCAAAAATATGGATGTAGCAATTGCCGATGTTCCCCTTAACACCAAACATTAGTTCAACAACTGCAGAGTAGTACCTCTGTTTTTAAGACAGTACTTACCAGTGTAATCACGGCCCGGTTTCTCAAAACCATCTTATATGGCTAAGTTCATCTTTAGAACCACTGGATGCCTTAAATTGCGTTTGGGAAATCGGGCCCAGATATCCAGTTTCCTCATCCACTTCTTCCGATGAGACCGTAATCTCCCCCTCCTCCGCTTTCACTTCAAAAACTGAATCCTCCTCATCTTTTACTGTAACACCCTCCTCCTCTTTCACTCTGAACGCCTCTTCCTTCACTGTAACGTCTTTCTCTTCTTCTTTCCCTGTAACAGCCTCACCCTCTACTTGTTTTTGTATTGTAACATCCTTCTCTTCCTCCTCCTCTGTGATGAGACCTTCTTTCTCCGTCCAGCAGACATCTTCTTTAGCAGGAGGTGAGTAGCTTAGTGAACTCATGGTCGGAGATGTTAGCTAGCTAGGCTAATGCTAACTTAACCAGCCCGCCAGCTGAATAATAACAACAACACCGTAAATATGAAATAGGATAACTAACTAACTAGACGACAGAAGAGGGTTTAAAACACAGTGGCTAATATACACTAAATCGTCTAAAGAGCTTTATGGGTTCGGCTATTTTGTCTAGCAAGCTACCGAGGTGGCTGGTCCCGTGTGGCTCAGTTGGTAGAGCATGGCGCTTGCAACGCCAGGGTTGTGGGTTCATTCCCCACGGGGGGACCAGTATGAACTTTCCAATTTGTAAGTCGCTCTGGATAAGAGCGTCTGCTAAATGACGTAAATGTAAATGAATAACTGTTGCTGCTGCTGAAAGAAGCGTTCCGTCCACTAGATAATACGTCACACTAACAGCATTGCGTTCCGTCCACTAGATTATACGTCACACTAACAGCATTGCCTTAAAATCGCACACCGCCATCTGCTGACTGGAGTGGGTAACGCTCAGTCTGAACCTCTGACTGCGATGGAGATGTGCGACTTTAAGACAATGACGATAGTGTGACGTAAAATATAAATTATAATGTTCAGACAAAAAGTTAGTGTAGGAAGCATGTGTTTTTACTCACCAGTGTAACAATACAGTGTGGTTAAAGACTTAGTAACTTAGTTGTGTTCACGATCTGGTTCCCTATACGCACAACCAGTTATGTTTTTGAATTATCACATATGTATTAATTTATTTCGGGATTCTGGGTAATCCACAGCAGATTTATGGAGAATTGCTGTGGGTGAGTTCAAAATTGAATAGTCCCGGGATAGAAATATATAAAGTTGACATTACATCATAAAATCCACCTTTTATATCATACATTAGCAATTTAAGTTTTAGTAACTACTGTTGTTGGTTTGGTGTCAAATAAGCCTCTCTTTATATGTTATTTGCTGAATCTCAGTTTTCCATGTGGGTTTTATGCTAAAGTTCCCTCTTTCAAGTTGGTATCTAACTGGAAAATGCATCTTCTTTAGGAGTGCTATTTTTACCCTGTCGACTACTGATCATTCATCCACACTGTGTGTCTCATCAATGCAGGTCATTTATGACAAATGTATAAAGTATATGTTTTATAAACTCATGAACACCAGCCAGTTTATTAGCCCGGTTTTGTTAGTTTAGGTGTATTATACTTCTTCGCCACCAGAGGGGGACATTGAATAGTTTTCCAGGTTAATTTGATATATTTTGACACTAAAATTATGGTTTATTCTGATGTTGTGAATATGAGACACATGGAAACAATTGATTCGTTTATTATAGTAAATTATGAATTAGTAGGAATTGTTAAATCCACTATATGATCACAATGACTTTGATAGACATTTCAATAGTTTTTCTGTTAGTATATTATAGGGCAGATTAATGTAGAATTGCTGTGGGAGTGCTATTTATATCCCGTCACTACTGATCATTCATCCAGACTGTGTGTGTCCCATCATTGCAGCTTTGGAAATAAATTAACTATCCATTCATTGCTCCTTCCTGTGTGACTCACTGACTTGAGAGACCAGGAAGGTCACACTAGCTCGATAGGTTGATATCTAGCTCAAGCTTCACCTCATGCTTTTCATTAACTGTGTTGTTGTGTTATCTAGTGGGAACCCGTTAGCACGGTAGGCTCTGGTGCCTTCTTGCCGTGCGCTCAAATCAAAAGAGAAAATCAACCTGCTTGCTCCTTTTTGTTTTGTCAACTTTTCGATGGGGATGTTATGTTTGATACCGGAGGTACGAGGCCTTGAAAGCATTAAACTTTAAAGCAGTGTGCTCATAAATACATAAAAACTACTCATTATATTGAAGCAGATGTCTCACTTATCAAACATTATCAATGTACTTCTGAAATTCATTTCTCCCATCATTCTGTATTGTCTCGTTCTTATAAAACACATTAGTTTTGTTAGTTGCTTCTAAATGTCTCGCGTGCTGTGGCACGCTGGTTAGCAATAGCTAGTTGGCTAAATAGCTCAATGTTAGCTGGCTGCGCTAAGAACTGACGAGGTATAGCTATGGTTAGCTGGCTGGCTAACGATAACTGCAATAGCTTATGTTAAGCGGCTGGCTACGATAACGCAATATAGCTAATGTACTGCTGCAAGATAACTGCATATAGCTAACATTCTTTGATATTGGTTAGATGGCGTTATTTATTTCACAAAAATTGTTTACTTCAGATCACGTCATCATGAGCGCAAACATTGGTAATGGTTACATTTGAAGCTATTTGTGTTGTTGATTATATCATAGGAATAGGCTGTCCTCCATAACTTCCACACCTACTTTGGCATTCTTCTGAATTCTGATTGGTTAAATGTAATAACTCCAAAATAGAATCAGTGAATGTGTAACTTTTATTTGGACATATGTTTTAATATTTTTTTGATTTTTTATGAACAATAAAAACATACAAACAACAACATCATACAAACCATTAAACTAACAATCACAACCTGCCCAAGAGCCCACTAAACACACCCCATCTCCATTAAACTACATCAACCTGCCCAGACCCACTAGAACACAACCTCCTACTCCATTAATACACATCACATACCTGCCAACCCATATGAACACACCCCCATCTCCATTAACCTACATCACACGCTGCCCAGACCCACACAACACACTCCATCTCCATAACCATCACAACCTGCCAGACCCACTAGAACAACACCTCCATCTCCATTAACTACATCACACCTGCCCAGACCCACTAAACACACCTCCATCTCCATTAACTACATTCACACCGCCCCAGACCCACTAAGAACACACCTCCATCTCATGAACACATCACACCCTGCCCAGAAAACACACCTCCATCTCCCAATAAACTACAATCACACCCTGCCCAACCCACAGAACACACCCCCCATCTCCAAACTACATCACACCTGCCCAGACCACTGGAACCACACCTCCATCTCCATAACACATCACACCTGCCCAGACCCACTAGAACACCACCTCCATCTCCATTAACTCAATTCACACCTGGCCCAGACCCCACTAACAACACATCCACCATCATCCATTTACTAAACATCACACCTGCCCAGACCCACTAGAAACACACCCCCATCTCCATTAACTACCATCACACCTGCCAGACCCACTAGAAACACACCCTCCATCTCATTAACTACATCACACCTGCCAGACCCACTAGAACACACCTCCATCCAACACATAACAACTACATCACACCTGCCAGACCCACTAGAACACACCTGCCATACTCCATTAACTACTCACCACCTGCCCAGACCCACGGAACACACCTCCATCCTTAACCATTCAACTCCAGACCACACCACCTCCATACTCCATTACACTCACACTCCACGACCCAACTAAACCCATCCATCTCCATTAACTACATAACACACCTGCCCAGGACCCACCTTAGAACCCACACTCCATCTCATAACTACATCACACCTGCCCAACCACGACACAGCCAGGCATTCATCAGCCCACCATTATTTCTCTCCGTCACTTCAAACTTTTAGAAATAAAGCACTTTGACCTGTCTATTGAAATTAACAACATAGGATTGGTACTTCCATACATTAAGTATAAATTTAAAATTGATGCAAAAAAGTAATCGTCCAAACCCCCTTCCTGGTTATCTCACTGCACCCTCAAATTGTCATGTTTAATACAGACAGACAGATTAAAAGTAATTTTAACATTGTATAAACTGTACTTCTGACAGCCAAACTCTAACCCCCATAACTTTATACATCATAAACATTCCCAGAAGGTATGAGATCATTTTAGTTTTACCACTGAAGACATGACCTGCCGTTTGCTGTAGAATTTGTGGATTTGTCTCTTTGTAAATAAGGGACTATCATGTCCCAACATCACAGCCAGCAGACTTTCGATCAGTTAAAGACTCCAAAAGTTTTTCCTCAGTTTGAAACAACTGATTTTTTTAGCACCTGCCAATGTAATCCATTAACCGAGACAAGTACCAGACAGGACATATTGCTAATGTTCTTCCCATAATAACCTGAATGACAATAACTTGGGCGTCATGTGGTGATGCTTCCTATTCGATACGTTCGCGCCAACGGATTCCCCAAAAAAAAGTTGCCTGGATGGATCAGATGGAAGAGGAGTTTTCATCAGGAGTCAGATGTAAGAAGGAGGTGATCATCAGGGAGTCAGATGATGGAAGGAGGAGGTTGATCATCAGTGAACCTCTAGGATGTGCTGGGCTTGGCTTTTCCACTTCCAGCGCTTGGTCATAATTTTGATACATTGAATGTTGATACTGTGAACTATGTTATTATATTTTCTTACCTCTGTTTCATGAAGTATGTCACTAAGTACCCCTATATATACAATGCATTCGGAAAGCATTCAGACCCTTTCACCTTTTCCCACATTTTGGTACTTACAGCCTTATTTCTAAAATTGATTCAATATTTTTCTTCGGCCCACAACCCTATCAATCTACAACAATACCCCATAAGACATCAATTCCCCATAATGACACAATCCAAGACAAAAAACAGGAAAATGAAATAAAAGATTTTCATTTAAAAAAACAAGACATTTCAAGTGACCCCAAACTTTTGAATGTATGTACATGCTACCATGATGTACATTACACCATGTAGGAGCAGTATAGACCTAGTCTGTTCATTATATACATCTACATGATGTATTTTACCACCATGTAGGAGCATTATAGACTCTAGTCTGTTCATTAATCAACATCGTACAGATATTATGTTACACCCATGTAGGAGCAGTATAGACCTAGTCTGTTCATTATATACATCTACATGATGTATGTTACACCAGTAGGACAGTGATAGACCTAAGTCTGTTCATATATACATCTACATATATGTTACACCAAGAGAGCGTATAGACCTAAGTCGGCATTATATACATCTACATGATGTATTATACCAGTATAGACAGTATAGAACCTAGTCTGTCAAATACATTATATTATCTACAATGATGTATTGTTACACCTTTAGGAGCAGTTAGACCTAGTCTGGTTCATTATATACATCGAATGATGTATTGTTACACCATGTAGGAGCAGTTTAGACCTAGACTGTTCATAATATACATCTACATGATGTATTGTTACACCATGTAGGAGCAGTATAGACCTACAGTAGCTTGCTACTTAGATTACTTAGATTTAGTATGACTTAATGAAACTGCCTTAAATGTGCTGTAGTAAACATTTTTTATTCGCACTAATCAATCAACACATTCCTGTCTTTGTATGTCTCAATATAATGGTGTTATTTAATTAAATACATTTACAATAATCTTAGTCTGAAAATAAAATATGATCCTCAACTGCGTTTCCCACTCCAGTCAGCAGACGGCGATGTGCGTCTTCCAGGCGATGCTTCCATCGTGACGTATAATGTAGTGGACGGTTCTTCATAAACAGCTCGTCAACCACCTCGGTAGCTTGCTAGCCAACATAGCCGAAAGATTCAAGCTATTTATACGCTTTCGGTGTATATTAGCTACTGTGTTTTAGACACACTTCTGTCGTATCTACTTGTTAACCTATTTAATATAATATTACGTTATTTTGTATTAGTCAGCAATAGTAGCTGGCTGGTTAAATTAGCACTAGCCTAGTCGCTAATGATAGCTAGCTAGCTAACATCACCGAACATGAGCTCACTAAACATCTCCCCTCCTGTTAAAGAAGAGGAGGTCTGCTGGACGGAGAAAGAAGCTCTGGGGCTGAACATTGTCGTGAAAGAGGAGGTGGAAGAGGAGGATGTCACAGTAAAACATGAAGTAGAGGGTGAGGCTGTTACAGTGATAGAAGAAGAGAAAGATGTTACTGAGAAAGAAAAGGAGGAAGATGCAGTTTTTGGAGTGAAAGATGAAGAGGGGGAGATTACTGTCACATTAGAGGAGGACGAAGAAGAGAAGACTGGAGAACTGATTAACACCAGTAAATACAGTGAGTACTATCTTATAAAACAGGGACATTGATCTGATTAACACCAGTAAATACAGTGAGTACTATCTTATAAAACAGGGTCATTGACCTGATTAACACCAGTAAATACAGTGAGTACTATCTTACAAAACAGGGGAACACAAACTGCAGTTGAATTAATGTGTGATTTTTAAAGTGGCATTCTACACTTGAATATGTTTTTGTACTGTCGGAATTGTTCATGACGTCCTCCAGTGATTTTAACTTTTCCTGTTGAAAAGTGCCACACACGTGCTTAAGCATAGCTTAGCATAGGTCGACAAGTAACTTGTAGCATCTAATATCATTAAATCACAAGTCCAAGACACCAAGTGAAAGATACAGGTCTTTGTGAATAAAGCCACCATTTCAGATTTTTAAAATGTTTTTACGGGAAGACACAATATGTAAATCTATTAGCTAACCACGTTAGCAAGAGGAGAGGATTTTTTCACTCCCAACAGTTTTTCCCTGCGTCAGTAGCTATCACTAATTCGACTAAATAAAAATATATATAGCCACTAACCAAGAACAATTCATAAGATGACAGTCTGATAACATATTTATGGTATTGCATAGTTTTTTTGAAAATGTGCATTTTTCAGGTATAAAATCACAGTTTACATTGCAGCTGCATTCTGAAAGGTGCCGACCGCCAGCAGAATAGATTACAGAGACCAACGTCATATAACTATTACTCATTTTAAAAATTTCAGAAAAATACACAGCGTACAGATATTGAAAGCCCAACATCTGGTGAATCCAAACAATATTTCAGATTTTATAAAAATGTTTTATAACGAAAACAAAACGTAGCGCTAAATTAGAGCTAGCTATACCAGGGCAGATTCGCTGCGGGCGCCCACGGCAAGATCACATGCACAACAGATATGATATAACATTCGTAAATTGGGTCTTACTATGGCTGCTCTTTCATCAGAATGTTGATCAAGTGTCCTTGTCAAGATGAGTTGTTGGTTGCGTTCAGAGTCGTTCTTTTCCCTCTCCATTTTAGGCACAGGTACCGGTGGAGTGGCACGTATTTCTCAAACGATCTAAAATCTAACACTGAACCCGCAAAACTCCCTAAAAAATTCAAATAATCTGATTAAACTATATTGAAAAAAACATACATTACGATGATCTGGTCACATGTATCAAACAAACTTCGACACGGAGATAATAATGGCCGCACAACACAAGAAAAACGTAGCTCTAATTCCATCCAATGAGAACCGGAAGTTGTCGGTCATGCCAAAGATTTTGCTCTCATTTCACGTCAGTCCCAGATAGACAAGAAATTTTCCTCTGACGTCCTCTAGACACCCAGAGGAAGGCAGTGAGTTGTGTTTCGGGTCATAGGAGGCATGACCATATATAGGCAGAGCTTTTGAAGCCAGCACAAAAACATCTTGATTTTATGTTCCTTGGTCATGGAAAGTGCTGTGAAATGACTTCTGAATCACTCAGAGACAAATTGAAACGGTTTTAGAAACTGGAGATTGTTTTCTTTCCAACGGTATTATTTATTGCATATAGTAAGAGCAACTATTAAAGAAGAGGCAGTTTAATCTGTTACCATTTATGCTATGCGAAACAGCACCCCTGTATTGACAAGAATTAAACGATTCCAATTTCCATGTGTTTTTTTAGTTGTTTCAACAAGCGTACAACCTGATTGATATCAGTGATTTATAATATTCGTTCGGTTGAAAGTTAAAATTGAAAAGATTACCTATGGGGAACAGAGGGTTAATCACTTATTAACAATGATGACCTACTGGGAACAGAGGTTACTGACTTATTAACAATGAATCTACTGGGGAACAGAGGGTTAACTGACTTATTACAATGATGGACCTACTGGGAAACAGAGGGTTAACTGACTTATTAACATGATGACTACTGGGGAACAGAGGTTAACTGACTTATTACAATGATGACCTACTTGGGACAGAGGGTTAACTGACTTATTAACAATGATGACCTACTGGGCGAACAGAGGGTTAACTGATTATAACAATGATGACCTACTGGGGACAGAGGGTTAACTGACTTATTAAGCTAATGATGACCTACTGGGGAACAGAGGTTAACTGACTTATTACAATGATGACCTACGGGAACAGAGGTTAACTGACTTAATTAACAATGATGACCTACGGGGAACAGAGGGTTAACTGAGTTATTAACATGATGACCTACTGGGAACAGGGTTAACTGTAGCTTATTAACAACTGATACTCATTACATTTGAGCAGCTACCGGGGAACAGAGGGTTAACTGACTTATTAACAATGATGACCTACTGGGGAACAGAGGGTTACTGACTTATTACAATGATGACCTACTGGGAACAGAGGGTTAACTGACTTATTAACAATGATGACCTACTGGGGAAACAGAGGGTTAA